>NC_064633.1:191104623-191407654 GCF_023864275.1 Schistocerca cancellata
TGGCTATATGGTACAACGCGTATTAGACCGCCGTCTCTTTAACAAAGTATGACTTAATATATACTCTCTGATTAAAAATATTCGGACAACCCCATGTAATGCGAAATTGACAACTAGATGTTACGAGAGGGGAACATGGCAGTATAAAAGAAGTAGAAGAGGTCGGTCATTTCCAACCTGACTGGTCATTGTATGTCGGCTGAGTAACAAGTGAACCAGGGACATTTCAACCCTTTAGAAAGTGCCGAAGTCGACTATTGGCACGCGACTGCGAAGTGTACGTGTATTGCCAACGATGAAGTACGGTGCTGGTGGTATTGCGGTCCAGGAATGTGTTTCGTGGTTGATGTGCGGTCCCCACACTGCGCTTGAGGAAACGGTTAATGCTATGTACTGCCTACACTAGAGAAACAGTTCGGATACGATGGTTGTGTCAGCATGACAGTGCACGCTGTCATAAAGCAGCAACTGTGAGGGAATGGTTTATGGACAATAATTTTCCTCAAGCGGACCGGTCGCTCCAGAGTACCGACCTCTGAAACCAGTGGGATGAGTTACAACGCTGACTTAGCACCAGTGTAACTAACCTGTTACTACGGGTTATTCCTTATTATTGGGAATGGAGATACTTATTGCTTATGAAATTAACGTGAGAAGAGTAGGGTCGCCACCGACTCCAACCATCCAACTAATCAAAGATTTGGTCGAGTCGGAAAATAAATTAATTTGATCACAGACCAAAAACTCACAAAAATGCATACGTTGTGATGTCGCTCATAGGGGATACGATGTAATTAATAGTGTTCCCCGTGAACTGTTCACGACAATCAAACATTTAAAATAAAATAGCACACGCAAGAACACTGTGCAGAAGATGAGCTTCCAGCAACACACCTGAAAATAAGACTTAATCTAAAGCATTTGTTATAAAGTACAAGGGGAGACTAATCACTGCACCTGTGCATAAGGAAACGCATTGGATGTGCTAACGGGAAAGCTACGAGGTGAGTGGCTGAATAATGCTCACCTAAGGGAAATAAGAACACTACAACTGTAATTTATCATTAAGAATTACCTTACGACCATTGACTCGCCACGCCAACACACCCGATACCTTTTTAGTCATCAAAAAACAAAAGCCATCTTACTGTAATAGGAAACGCTTCATATGAGCCACATAATCATTCACATTCAGACGTTATAAAGCTGCACAACACTACTCTTTCCTGCTCAGAAGAAGAAATAACTACAAATATATTGGGGGACCCTTTACAACTCATAGAAAATATACACTTTAATTTTAATCACTCCAGAGTGAATCAAAACATTGGAAAATATACACTGTAATTGTACTAAACAGAGACGACTGGGTTTACCGCAGGCACACCAATACTGTGGCCCTCCCTCAACAAATCTTTCATAATAACGTCTTCCTTTATCAAATGCACATCAGTATCATCAATAGCACCGGTCCTCATTAAGTTGACGCCAACCGAGCCAGCCAACAGTCATTGATCCCTTTGATTAGAGGCATTTGTCGGATTGTGCCGCGGGTTTGCGGGACGAATTTCAACACCCACTGGCGGACCACCCGTACTGTTTACGGCACCCCTGTTGTTGCTTGTTCGATAATTATTCTGTGGTCGGTCACGACTACCGTTCCTAGGTCCGCTATAATTGCACCTAAATCTCTGCTCATTGCCATATCTTCTAAACTCCCTGGGGTGTCTTTGATTTCCTCTCGGCGAATGATGATCATTGGCATCGTTTGTTCTGCCTGCGTTCCGTGAGGAGTCAAGACGCTGCCAACGCTCGCGCGCTCTGTAACTTTCAGGCGACCCGTTACGTCTGTATTGCCACCTGTCTCTACGGCTGCGGCTTCCTTCGCGCGGCCGCTGCTCGTAGGCGCTCTGACGGTAATCCTGCGAGGTGCCATTCGCATCGCACTCAAGCTCTAAAAGGAGATTGCAAAACCCCTCTACGTCATCCTTACCTCGGGCTGGAAGGATAACGTGCCGCAACTGCATTGGAAACTTTTCCAGGCAAATACGAATAATTTCCGCAGGTCCATAAGGATCGTCAAGATGTTCATTCGCCTGCAGCATGTGCTCGAACATCTGCACAGGGCTGGAGAATTTCGACCAGTTTAACTCAGGTAACATAATGAGTCCGTGTTGTACACGACTCTGTGCTGCCACTGACCAATAGATCGACAGGAAGTGTAGACGAAACTCCCCGACTGTGTAACAATTGCGTGCAATTGACCTCATCCGCGCCGATGGCTCACCTTCGAGGTAGCCGCACATATACTCTATCTTGTGCGCACTGGGCCACGTAGGAGGAAGGGAGAACTCGAACTGCTGTAACCAGGCCCGCGGGTGAATCCCCGTAGCCGAGTTACGGAAGACTTCAAACTTCCTCACCGTCAGAAAATGTTTAAAGTCAAATTCGTGAGTTTCCCTTGGCGAACGTTCCTGAGGGGATCCGCGCCGTTCCCACCTGGTACGAGATCCGTGATCGTGACGATGATCAATTTCGCCATTGTTCCCAGAATCATCGTCGGAATAATGGCCCTTTCGTTCATTTCTTTCAACTTCATGGGCCTTTAACCCTTTTAGGTGAAGTTCTAAACGGGCCATGCGCTCACATATTCCCTCGGTAACCCCTCTTTGTTGCATTTCTATTTCACACTGTCCACGCGGACATATCGTTATCGACCGTATTTCGTCTGCATCCGCTGATGACGAGGTAATCGTTTCCCTATTATTGTCAGACTTACGCGCCACTGCGTCTGAGATCCTGGCTATTTCTTCTCGCATCTCTCAGTGGGCCGTGTCTTGTTGTGTTTGCGTAAGCCCTTTCTCTCGCTCGAGAGCTATTATCGCTGGCTGAGGGTTTCTACCTGTGCGCTAAGGTGGACCAGGCACTTAGCCGCAGTGACCTCTATTCGGGACACAACAGCCGCTTGTTCACTCTGGCATTGTTCTGCTAGCGTACGTATATTCCCAGCGAACCTTTCTTCTTGCTCCATCACCTGCTTGCTAATGACTTGCTGCCCCTCTTCTAAGGCGGAGATGCGTTGGTCAATGATCGCCAGTTTCTCCCCAACACCCTGTACTATTTCACTAGTCAATCTCTTATTTGCTTCCTCGATATGCCTCCTATTTTCTTCTACTTGTTTTTTATTCACTTCCTCGATATGTCTCCTATTACTGTCTAGTAATTGTCATAGCATAGTCTGTAATGAATTTGCATCTATCGAATGATTCGAAATCACAACAGCGGGCTCAGGATGGACAACACTTGTACTTGCGTTTTCCGCGTTTCGTTCCTGGTCGGACTCGACGTTTTGACCTCGTCCTTGTTCAGGGTTATTGTCTGGCAGGTTTTTCCGATCGCGGCTCCCTGAACAGCTACGCGTCTTCATCATATGGATAGTTACTCCGTGCTCCAAAATACAACAAGAATAATGCCAAAGTCTCCTAATGGACTCACAGTCCCCTCGAAGCACCCAAGATTTGCTATATGACACCGGTAGACGCCACAGGACAAGAATCAACCGACACTTGTAACACAACTGAATACTAAATCACAAAGTCTATACAGTAATACACATATGCAAGATAAAACATGTAAGAAAATGCACACCTATATCATAAATTCACGTAAATTCTGTATTACAGAAAGACAATATACCAATTAGCACATCCAACTGAAAATAACTAATCCTCACTGCGCATCAGAAGATCTCTGGTTTACCGAGATCCGTGAGCAGGGTAAGCCATGTGTAACTAACCTGTTACTACGGGTTATTCCTTATTATTGGGAATGGAAATACTTATTGCTTATGGAATTAACGTAAGAAGAGTAGGGTCGCCACCGATTCCAACCATACAACTAATCAAAGATTTGGTCGAGTCGGAAAATAAATTAATTTGATCACAGACCAAAAACTCACAAAAATGCATACGTTGTGATGTCGCTCATAGGGGATACGATGTAATTAATAGTGTTCCCCGTGCACTGTTCACGACAATCAAACATTTAAAATAAAATAGCACATGCAAGAACACTATGCAGATCAGCTCCCAGCAACACACCTGAAAATAAGACTTAATCTAAAGCATTTGTTATAAAATACCAGGGGAGACTAATCACTGGACTTGTGCATAAGGAAACGCATTGGATGTGCTAACGGGAAAGCTACGAGGTGAGTGGCATAGGTGCAAAAACGTAATCTCGGAACACAAGAGAAAGTTGTAGATAAAATCATTTATTCCTAAGATAAGGATGTGAGGCATGTACACGATTCCTGATAACACGTGGTTTGTGGAGACACAAGTTGTAGGTATAGTGCCAGATTCCAACAATATCACATCACACAATCATGTTAACATTATCTAAGACAAACATGCGATCGGACAGTTAGTGATGCCGGTAGCCCAACAACTATAATGTTCTACCACGTGGTTGGCTCCCCACGGACGAAAGACACATAAAGCAAGGAAAATTTACGAGGAGGCAAAGCTCTAAATATTTGGAAAGGTGAAAGCTTATGCAGGCACAGCTGAAGGCAAACACACATTCATACAGAAGCGAGTGCTCACTTCTTATCGACACCTTTGTGTGGCGCTCTTCCGGCGGATCCAAGTCTGCTACAGAAATTTGCTAAAAGAAAAATCTGCCAAAGTTTTGCATTCCTTGCTGCGACAAGGCAAAGCAATCTTCCAGATTTGAAAAGCGAGACCAAAAGCTAACAGCTCTCCCCTCGCCAAGTAACAGCGCGCCACGCGGTCAGTCTAACTCACCTTCTTCGACTGGAGCACGGCTGTGGACGCTTCCCGTACCGGCGGCAGACTGCCTCCCGCTTCTCCAGCCTCTTCCACGCTGCGCCTGGCTCGGAAAACCCAAAGATGCCATTTCTGCCACCAACCTAACGCAGGTGGATTCCTCACAAGTAGCGAAAACCTCTTTGCCTACTTGACCACTACGAGAGTTGGCTATTCTGTATAACTGCTGCTGAATCTGTACGACTATCACAGACTTTCTGCAGCAGACTACGCCACCGTCTAGCAACGTGACACACAACCACATTCATTCAATCACGCCACTATGAGACTAAAGAGAAAAGAGAAACAAGGAAAAGAAAGAGAAGTGGTAATGAAAATGGGCTACCGGACTAATGAAAGGTGGCTACAGGACCCTTTCACCAGATCCCAGCGTCCAGTACCTCTGCTTTCAACTGGTATCGGCACTTGAGAAAGAATGGGCTGTCATTCGTCCACAGACATTCGGACACATCAATGAAAGTGTCTACAGCAAGGATTGACGCAGTCGTAAATGCCAAGAGTGGACGCACCCAATAACAGGTGTCCAGATACTTACGTACAGGCAGTGTATCTGTCTGTCTATCTGTTTCTCTAGCTGTCTATTACATATTTGTCTCTCTAACACTAACACATACACCCGCAACTAATCTATCCAGCACAGGCAGATATTTCGTAAACGTCTCTTCACGTTACTCAGATGGCTCTGGCTGTCGAATCATCTATCCGTGAGAATTCAAGGCTGTAGCTCTGATTGTCTCTCTCTAATCGTAAACTATTTGTATTACAGATGCTCCATTATAGCTTCACGGCCATGGATTTCATTAAGAACCGTAAGTACTGCGTTTTTATTTGTAGTATTTAGCTGCACATGACAAGACTCGATACAGGTACTGAAAAAGTTTCTGCACCACACAGCCTCGTCCTGTCTGCGATGCGTTCATCATCTGTCTCCTTGCTGAAGAGAGAGGAACAGTTTAAACAGGTAGACACATTCTTCCAGCGAGCGCCATTTCGCCATTATGGCGTAAATTTTCTGCTGTTTCCAGATACCACATGAGGTGAATGCTGGAATGGTTCCTCCGACGGGGGGAGGGGGGGGGGAGCCTCGTGGACCGTGACAAGGCGCCTGACCACTCGGCTACCCAGTGTGGCCCTGGAAAACTATGACTGGTGGCGATACAGTATGGGTGACAACAGCGACGGACTCTTCGGAAATCAGAAAGCAGGCAACGAGTCCTGAAGGGCACACAACGTGATGCAATGTATCATTTCCTTACAGAATATCATTCTTTTTTCGAATGAGAGAGACATGTAACTGCTGCGGCAGGAGGAGTGGCTGTCGGTGATGGACAATATGCGGCAGTTGGTGAACGCAGCTATCCAGCAGTGGAGTTCCTCATACCAATCACGTTGACCCTGACCTACGTCCAAATAGGATACTGTCCATTAACACATGGCTACAGTCTCCGACAAGTGTACCCCCCTGCCCCTTTCCACTCACCCCAACACAAGACAGTCGTACCCCTACTATACCAACCACAGTACGCCACACTTTAACTGAGTGGATATCATACACTGACGTGACAAGTCTTGGGACAGCTATATACACATATAGAGATTGCGGAAGTATCGTGTACACAAGTTATAAAGGGGCAGTGCATGGGAGGAGCTGTTATTTGTACTCAGGTGATTCATGTGAAAAGGCTTCCGACGTGATTATGGCAGAACGACGGGAATTAACTGACTTTGATAGTGGAATGGTAGTCGGAGCTAGGCGCTTGGGACATTAAGTTTCATAAATCGTTAAGCAGTTCACCATTCCGAGGTCTACAGTATGCCGAGAGTATCAAATTTCTCACCACGGACAACACAGTGGCCGACGGAACTCACTTAATGACCGAGAGCAGCGGCATGTGCGAGGAGTTGCCGGCGCTACCAGACAGTGTGAAGTAACCGCAGAAATCAATGTGGGGCGTACGATGAACGTATCCGCTACGACAGTGTGGCAAAATCTGGCGTTAACGGGCCATGGCAGCTGACGACCGAAACGAGTGACTTTGCTAACAGCGCGACATGGCCAGCAGCGTCTCTCCTGGCCTCGTGACCATAGCCTTTGGACCATAGACGACTGGAAAACCGTGACCTTGTAACCTCCCAGGAAAAAAAATAAAAGAAAATATTTAAATGTTAATGGGAATATAGCCAAAGTGTAACCTTCGCGTGAAAATAAAAGATAAATTTAAATGTGAATAGCCATCGTGCTAAGTGTAACCTCCCGACAAAAATTTTGTAAAATGACAATAATTAAATGTTAATGGGAATCGTGTTAAACGTAACCTCCCAGCAAATTCTTACAAGACAATACAAATGTTAATGTGAATAAACCCAAGTGTGATTTCCCAGCAAAATAAAAGTCTATGATAATGAAAATGTGCCAAAAGTTATTTTCCCACAAGATTACTGAATGACCCAAATGTTGTTGAGCTCCCACAAAACATCGTTAAATTGAAATAAAAGCGACTGTACCTTCACTACAAAAATATTGAAAAATAAAATGTAAACTCGACACAAAAATTGAGAAATGAACATTCAATTGTAATGATTTTTTTAATAACGATTACTTTGAAAACAGAATTATTATTGGGCATTTCTTGAACAAATTAATTACAATTACAATACATTATTAGCTGAGCGCATTGCTGCTTCATTACCTTATTTAACAATATACCTCGTCCTGAATCGTGACCAGAGACCCATGTCGACCCCCGCCGACTCCTCACACACTACTGTACTGACTGACTACTACTCTCCAACTGCTAACTCGCAACTGAACTCTCGCGCGGTCAAGCGCAGACTAGCAACGATAAATAACTCTCTGGTGAGAGATTCTGTCATGGCTCGCCATCGCTGGTACTGAATACATACGTGTTTCAACCTGGTCAGATAAGTCCCAATTTCTGGTGACAAGAGTTGATGCTAGAGTTCGAGTGTGGCGCAAACACCATGAAGCCATGGACCCAGGTTGTTAACAAGGCACTGCGCGATCTGGCGGTGGCTCCAAAACGGCGTGGGCTGCCAGCCGCTGCGGCGGAGCGGCTCTAGGCGCTTCAGTCTGGAACCGCGCGACCGCTACGGTCACAGGTTCGAATCCTGCCTCGGGCATGGATGAGTGTGATGTCCTTAGGTTGGTTAGATTTAAGTAGTTCTAAGTTCTAGGGGACTGATGACCTCATATGTTGTCTCTTAGTGCTCAGAACCGTTTGAACCATTTGGTGTGGACGGTGTTTACATAGAATTATGTAACCTCCCCACAAAGATAATCTAAATGGAAATTGAAATGTGAGCCAAGTGAAACCTCCCCACGAAGAAAATGTCAAAGAAAAATGTAAATGAGCCACGTGTAACCTCGCGACAAAAAATATAATAATTAAATGAATTTTTTAATATTGTAACCTCTGAACAAAAATTAGTTTTTAATGTAACCTCTGAACAAAATTGGCTCCGATTTATAGTCTCTGTGTAAAGAATGCATTCACACTTAATATTCCCACAACATTCTTTTCTCATTTAATGTCAAGTTCGAAATAGAAAAATTCCTAAACACCAAAATGATAAAAAAAGTTCTGTAACCTAATAAATTTTATGAGGACAGCAGCGCTGACCTTAGGCCCTGTATTCTGAATAAAAAAAGCAAAAATTCTTACCTGAATACAACTGCAATTATATCCGCCCTTAATTACTCATTTTTCGACACAGCTTCGTGCAATGCTGACATATATTTTTTTTTTATTTTTGGATGCAATGATAATGCATTGGAAATTCTTTAAATTGAAATGAATGCTTTTCTTTAAAAGAGTTGGTTTATATTATAAAAATTATTATTGGGGAATTTCTTTGAACAAATTAAATTACAATTAACATACATTATTAAATATGCGCAAGGCTGCTTCTTTACCTTCTACAACAATACTCATCCTCCAGAATCCTGACCAGAGTCGCGAGCAGAGCACACAGCCGACGCATGCCGACTCCCGCCGACTCACGCAGACTGACGACTACTACCGACTGACGACTACAGTCGACTCGCGCGGTCAAGCGCAGACTAGCAACAGCTAACGATAAACTACTCTCTGGTCAGAGATTCTGTCATGCCTCGCCCATCGCTGGCAATGTATACATCTTACAATGAATTGGATCCTCTGGTCCAACAGAACCGACCAGTGACTGGAAGTGGGGAAATGATTATGTTCCGCTACTTGGAGAACATTTGCAGTCATTCATGGAATTCTTGTTTCCCAAAAACGATCGAATTTTTATGGACAACAATGCGCCTTACTACCGGATCATAACTGTTTGCGATTGGTTTGAAGAACATTGTGGACAACTTGAGCGAAAGGTCTGGTCATCCAGGTCACACGACATGAATCACATCGAATATTTATGGGATAGAATTAAAAGGTTAGTTCGTGCACAAAATCCTGCACCGACAACACCTTCGCAGTTATGGTCGCGATGACTGGGTGTTTGTGTTGTCCTCATCATTTCATTATCATCCAGGAAAGTGGCGAAATTGGACTGAGTAAAGACTGGGTAATTGTACGGGCGCTGATAACCACGCAGTTGAGCGCCCCACAAACCAAACATCATCATCATCATCAGTTATGGTCGCCCATAGAGGCAGGCATGGCTCAGTATTCCTGCAAGGGACTTCCAGCGACTTGTTGAGTCTATGACACACCGGGCAAAACGAGGTCCGACACAATATTAGGAGCTTTCCCATGACATTTGTCACCTCACTGTACTTTGAGGAAAGGGCATAGGCTGGTTTTAACGGTGGCCTCTCCGCTGTTGTAACTGAAGACGAAATGCGAGAGGTAAAACTTTAAAAATTTCCTATTGCGTCTGGACTTCAGCCTAAGTTTCTAAGACTGCCACTTTTACTGTGGTACAGAGTGATTGAACCTTCCTTTTTAGTCCATTCATCAGCCACTCACATTTATCTGTTAGAATGTTTAGTTCTTTCCACTGAAATTCCTTTTTTAACGAAGGTTTTTAAATATTTCTAGCCGTGTTATTGTGTGTAATTGTGTATCTACACAGATCCTAGGGAATTTTATATTTTAACTGTGGGGTCCTGCTCAGTCGTCTCGTATAGCGTGCGTAAAGGATGCTGCGTTCTCTGAATGCTGTACAACAATCCAAGCAAATCACATTAATAGTTTTTATTACAATAAAGAAGATAGACAATACTTAGCTTTGTATTACAAGAACGTGGCGCAAGTGATGGGCGACAGGCAAACAGTCAGTGTCTATCTCTATATACTATGCCCATACAAGTAATGGATGTGGATCACTAATAACTGCTATCGTAGAGCTCTCCTAGTGTCGGTCTAGTACTGCCCCTTTACTGTCCGCTACTAATCTGCTACCGTGGCAAGAGCGGCGCTTATATTCTTTCCTTGTAGAGACCGCTCCTGTTTTGGTGCGGTCCAAGTTAACGGGCTACTGGCTGACGTAGTCTCACAGCCTTCTCTGCTCTCGTGTTCTTGATCTTAGTGCTAGCGCTTGTCGATACGCCGGAAAATTAACTGTTGTTGAGTTTTCCAGTTACCACTTTTAACAACACCCGTCTCATACAATATTTAAGGACAGCCTACATATACCTGGTCAGCGTACGACCATATCAATATATCATCATCATCATAATCATTGTGACATGCTCATTACTGTTATTGTTTGGATAACCGGTTCTGATCCTTAGTGCAAGAACTACAAGACGCTGGTTTTTCTTTTCCTGTGAGAGCTACAGCCAGTTGTGTCCAGTCTCTTCGCCGGAAACCAGCCATCGTTCTGAACACATGTTCTCGCATTAATTCTGCTGTTGAAGCACTGTAACTGAATAATTACCTCATATTTGCAGTCACATCCAGACTTTCTCACGGCTCCTCTCAAAATTTCAGCATCAATGGTTTTGTGGGAAAGCGTATCTTCGAACGACCTCCAAAAACGATGCCAGATTTTTTAATACTGAGTCTCTTGTACCACGTATCTTTGCATCTCTCATTGTGCTCAGAGCCAGCCATATCTTTGCATCTCTCTTCTGTAGGAAACAGGATTCAGAAGATTGGGTTTATACGAGTTAATTACAGAGATACCTACGCCCAAGACACACACAGAAACGAGCACATTTCCGAATGCTTTGAGAAGTCTAGTAAATTGAGATTTTGTGTGTTTATGTGTGTGTGTGTGTGTGTGTGTGTGTGAGAGAGAGAGAGAGAGAGAGAGAGAGAGAGAGTCGTTTGTCACGCTAGTCACTTGCCGTCAGTTTTGCAGACCCGTTTTCCGTTTGCCGTATAAGGCCGCGCCATAAGATCTTTAATTTCCAGCGGCCCGTTTTGGTGTGGGCTATTTGGCTACTGCCGCTAAATCATTACCTCTGAGGGAGGACGCTGCCGACTACCAGATCAAAGCCCTCCCGAAAGTCTGCTGCGTCATCAAGGTCCGAACAACCTGTTTACATCCTCTTTGGATACAAACGTGTTACAGGACTCCCTCCGAAAAGCACCAACAGGTTCTCTAAGATGTGTCGTTTGCGGTGTCAAAATTTATCTACTTCATGTTGGTCAATTCGGAAATTGTCCTTCTGCTATGTTTTTGATTGTGTGAGATCGTAATTGTTACTGATTATTATTATTATTATTATTATTACAGTGAGCATAATAAATGAGTTAACTATGCTGCGTTTCGTGCCTTATCACTAGTCGGACACTTCCCAAGCGTCTGAGAGTGTGTGATGTATCGGCTGATAATTCGTGCAGATCCAATTAATGTCGCTTTTAGTAGTTGGGAATAGGATATTTTATCAATGCCAAAGATCCTCAAGTCCACACTAAGATCTTTTGGAAGTGGGACCAATTTCACTGGTTTACGAGTCGCTGGAGCTCGATTTGAGCGCTCAAATCTGGCAAGGTTTTGAAGTAAAGTAGTTTCTTCTGCTATCAAACTGGATAGTAGTGTCAATGGTCCACGCTTTCGTTTCTCGAAGTTTGATGTATTGTTTTCCAACATTGACTCTGTCTGAATTCAGAAGTCCCACAGTAATTTTGTATTTTCGTTTTCGACAACTTTTCTGGCTTTTGGTGCCATCAGTTACTTACTATCGACAGCTGATAGTTTTGGCGTTAAGTTGCAGTCGATTATTCGCTCCACATCTTTGTGCCTGTGCTTGTAATCAGTCTGAGCAATATTTTTGCAGCAGCTCAGAAGACTGTCAGTTGTTTCCTCAGCTTTTCTATAGAGTCAACATCTTAGTTCTTCTGCTGATTTTTCAATTCTGCTTTTGATAGCGTTAGGTCTGAAGGCTAGTTCCTGTGCAGCAAAAGTCAGTCCTCCAATTTCCTTCTGTAGGGTTCTGTTGATTAGCCAAAACCAGATATTTTCTTCATCTATTTTGTCTTCAGACTTCTCCAGAGACTGTCCATGCAATGCTTTATTGATGAGACTATCAGTCCGGCATTGGAATGTAAGGTGCCCAGTGTTGATTATTCGTTTGCTGTGCTTTGAGAAGTTTTCTGTTATTGACGTTAGTCAGAACTAGTTCTTGGGTATCTTTCACACTGTCCACCAATTATTATTATTATTATTATTATTATTATTATTATTGATGTTGTTTTCTGTTATTGACTTTAGTCAGAACTAGTTCTTGGATATCTTTCACATAGTCCACCAATTATTATTATTATTATTGATGTTATTAATATTGTTATTATTATTCGGTCGCTACTTTACCATGCGATGAACAACAAGGCATTTTCAGAGTTTTGTTTTAGTTTTTCTTTGTGACCATATTAGTTTCATTATTTCAGAATAGACTCTTTTCGCTTCGTCAGACAAGTTCTTCTGGCCTCCCTGGGGTTTTTCTGTCAAACCAACTGTCCATTTGTGAATTTTTTTCTTAAAATGTTTTTTTTTTTCTGAGTAGTGGAGTACATCAAGTTGTATTATTCTTGCTTCTTGTACTGCACATATTCAGTTTATAGTTCAGTCTTAGATTTACTGCTAGTTTCGTAGCATTTCACAGTCTGTCGAGTTAATCTGGTAGGTTCCATTCATTTAATATCCTCACGAATTTTAGCCTGCCTTTTTTTCATATCCGAATAAATGTTTGTACACTTTTCAGTTTCCATATTTGCTCGTAGCCTGTATGGTCCTTGTTCAGTGCACTTTGGACGTAATATTTTCTTGGTGACTTTTCGTTCTCTTGCTTGGATTTCCTCAATGTCTTTCTTTCTGTTTAAATGTTTCAGCCCTTTAAAGAACTTACTTGATTACTGTATTGTAGAGCCTGGGATTTTTGTATATTTGAGATGCATTATCGTTGTAGACATCTTTTTTTATTCATGAAAACTGTTATCTTTCTGTGTCAACGATTTTCGTAGCCAATATTTAACATTTCTGTTTCGTGAACGTTTGCTCCTACATATTTGAACTGATAAACTCGCAATTTCGTCGTATTTATTTTTCAGACATTTGGGTGCCAGGTTGTTCCCAGACATGTATTCTGCTTTTCAAAATGATGCTTGGAGTCTTCTCTCTGTTGTTTCTTTAAGAATTTCTGTCTCTTCTTGTGATTTTTGAATGTCCTGACAGAGAATTGCTAGCCCATCTGCAAATGTAAGCTGTCTATGCTAACAATGAATCTTTCTAATGTGATTGGTTAGTCCGTTTTAACCTACGATTTTAGTTTTCGGTGCTCTGGGATTTTTTGTAAGACATAGTCGAAAAGTAATGGAGAGAGTCCACTGCTTCGTCCGATTCCTGCTTCATTTTCAAAATGTTCCGAAATTTCTCTTATAACAGTCCTGTCAGTCCATTCGAAACAACATCGTGCAATGGCATTCGAGCCCGGTGACTCCAGTATGATTACGAAAGCTGAAATCTTGCTTGCTGCGTTGTTACACGTGTGGGCATGTACATTTCTTCAGGTTCCAAGTCTTGGCTTTACGCAATAGCCGAGTCCGTCGTCTAACGCTACGGGTCGCCGGTACATATTGTCACCCAAAAATCGCATTTGGGAGAACAGCGGCTCAAATCTCCGTCTGTTGAACTAGATACAGATTTTCCATGGTTTACGTAAATCGCTTAAGGGAAATCACTTCTTCGAAACGTAACGGCCGATTTTCTTGTCCGTTCGAGCTTTTGCTCCGTCCATAGGTGCATCGTCGACGGACGGTAAATCTGAATCTTCTGTCTTTGTTCCCTCCATGCTTTTATTGCCATTGCCAGCAACTTCATAGCTGTAAGTTGTTTCGAAATCAATCAAGTACTCTTCAGGCATTTTTATGATGATAATGGATACTCGCTACCAACAATTGACCAAAATGTCGGCAATCTGTGTTAATAATTTTTCTTTCTTACCTTGCCTTTGCGCAGTCAGGGAGACTGTACCATAGATTTTATTTCGTAATCTGAAAATAATCCTTCATTAACTGAAAATAGGTTCATGTGGTCCATATCCCACCCATCCTCTTGTAGAAACCCGGAAACTGGATGCTAACAGAATTCATTGCTGATGACGATTGCTGACTGCTACGACAGAATGCACAGTAAATTAAATACACGAAAGAAGGAATGTGACATAAGTTGAGTGTTGCAAGACAAATAAACTCCTGAAAGCGAAGCTACAGTACCAGTGTGTCTGGAAGTGAAAGTTTTTGATCAGTTTGTGTTTGACTTCTGTCGGTGAGATATCGACTTAAAAACGGATTTATTTAGTTTGCTAGATTTCTCCTCTATTTTTTTCTGTAATGTCTTTCAGCAACAACCATATGGTCACATCCTGGGAGTCTTCTAAGGAAAAAAGGGACCCTTCTCTAGAAAATGAATTCCGTTCTTGTGCTTCTTTTTCCATAGTAACAATGTTAATATTGACCAAGTTCTCTCCCTCTCTATCTGGGCCTCCTAGAGATCCTTTTAATGATCCCGTTATCGCCATTTACTCTTTTCTACATTTTTAATTTCCTCGTTTAAGTCTTGTTACTGTTGCTGCTCTGCAGTTAGCTGACTCAGCACCTGTTTTGGATTTCCGTCCATTTTTATTGGTTATTCCGACGTCAGGATACCAGTCTCAAATTACTGAATTACTAAGGGATTCAGTTATAGGCGTCATTTAAATATAAAATTCATCAAATATGCTAATTAACACATATAATTGTTATTTTTAGAAAAGTGCACGTCTTATTTCTAATTACACACTGCACACAAAGATCCAGTTTTCAATGCAAAAAAAAGAACTTTGTTGGAAATCTTTTATAAAAAATTGTTAGCCAAGATTGCATGATTAAAAAAATACAAATTAATTTAATGATAAAAAGAATCCGCCTCGATTGCGAATAGAAACCGGATGTTGACCTAGGTTTCGGCGCGGATAACCACGTCTTCTTCGGAACACACTAAAACTACAAACTGCCTAAAGAGGCATGGTCCAACATTAATACGGAACGCCTAAAACGGCAAAAGACTCTCATAAAATGTAAAATAAACGGCACGTGTGTACCATGCCAGTAGCCGTACTTAGCTCAAACGTCAGAAACGTGCTTCCTCACCCCAGCCAACGTTCGGTGGGCCGCGGGCTCCCAGGTAAACTGAGGTTTCGCCAGCAGCTAGGCTGTGAGACTGTCAGAAAGGAACGCGCATGCGCAAATTGAGAAATCGTCTTCTTCCACGTGATTGGCATAAAATGTGTTACGAAAGTGATCCGATGACCGGGTCAACATCTGGTTTCTATTTGCAATCGAGGCGGATTATTTATAATCATTATATTATTCGCGATTGCTGACGCGCTGCAATATTAAAAATTCACAAATTATTTTTTTTATTTTGCGCTTCACATAAGTGTTCATAGAATATGCACATCTGTTTAAAAATTTAGTTTCGCCAGTAACTGAGACCCAGCCCCAACCCCCAAGCGTCAGGCAAGCACTCTACCACACAACCGTAGTTTTGCGTCCAATTGCTTTGGGAGAGGTTGAAACGTGCCCTTAGAAAAATTAATGAATGACTCTGCTGGAAAATCTCTTACGTTATTTGATTTTCAAACAGCTGAGCAAAACTGAACATACTCAGACATTACTCTCTTTACTTCTTCTGATTAACACTAAACTGACACACAATATTTTTAGCGCAACGCAATCTGACTTTCAATAATCCCTACAAAAGAATGGCGCTTACTAACATTAACCTATACCTTTCACAAATCACTTACCTCACAAAAATCTTCGTTACTCGAACTACTGCAATACAGTGAGCACCAATGCTGCCAGCTAAATAAAGGATTCTAACTACTGAAGGCACTAACTACTGATAGGCATAGTTAGCAAATGAAAGATTTTGATAGAAAACAGGAGGAGGAGGAGGGGAGGAGGAAATTAGTGTTTAACGTCCCATCGGCAACGAGGTCATTAGAGACGGAGCGCAAGCTCGGGTGAGGGAAGGATGGGGAAGGAAATCGGCCGTGCCCTTTCAAAGGAACCATCCCGGCATTTGCCTGAAGCGATTTAGGGAAATCACGGAAAACCTAAATCAGGATGGCCGGAGACGGGATTGAACCGTCGTCCTCCCGAATGCGAGTCCAGTGTGCTAACCACTGCGCCACCTCGCTCGGTGATAGAAAACAAACAATGTATTTACCTTAATAGTGTTGAAAAGTCATAATATATATATAGCAGTTCATGACATCCAGTCTTACAAATTTACTCTTTCTGATGGACACAGTTCCAGATCATCCGCTCTCAAAACTCCGCCATTTCTCTCCTAACATCCACCACTACTGGCGGCTCACCTCCAACTGCGCAACGCTACGCGCTGTTCACATCCAACTGCACAACACTACAATAGCAAATTCCAACAATGCAAACCAGCCACAGGCTGCAAACAGCACAGTTAGTGATTTTCATATAGAGCGCTACATGGCTTTACCAACATAAAAACCTAAACAGCCTACTTACGAGGTATATCTGATTTCTGAGCTTCACGTACCATAAATTTAAAAAAAATTACAAAAATCTGATTGTCGTGTAGTTCGCTCCTGAGACTGTTGTTCGGTGGCCGTAGCTGCCGACGGATGTCCCGCGACGTGGAACAGGTTGTGGGCGGGGCAGCGCGGGGGCGGCAGAGCGACGATGCTGAAGGCCCCGGAAATGAGGAGCACGGGAAGGGCGGGTGACGTCAGGCGGCAGCGGTTGCGGCCGCGCTCGGAATCCGGAATCGATGCCCGGCGGGGGCAGGGGCGCGGGCAGCGCGCCCTCAGGCCCTGTGGCACGTGGGCCGTGGTCCGCCCCCGCAGGCGCCTCCGGCACGTGGCCGCTGCCCCTTGCACACTCGGCGTGCCATCGCTGTGGCCGACCTGGCAGTCGGCTCTACTAGGAGCCGGGCTGCGGAGGAATTACGATGGAATTCGGACGAAATATGCGTGTGCGCACCTCATATCCCTTTCTAGCGTAAACACAATTTCTTTTTTTGAAAAGTGAATTCACTTGAATGCCCATAATATTTTAGGCTAATAAAGGGAATGGTAAGAACAGATTATAAAATTCAGTATGGAGGAAAGATTAAAGAACCAGCGATCGGGTTAATCAAGAGTAAATCGAGCAAACGTATAGTTGTGACGACCACGGCGGACAGAGTCATCACTCCGACGTCATCTCAGACGCCGTCGCAATCTGTTCCACCGCGCAAGCGTAGCGCGGGGCGCGGACAGCGGAGGGAGCGCGGCGCGGGCGGAGGGTATTTAAATCGGCCGTCGCCGCGACCGAACCCAGTTCCCTCTGACCAGCCATAGCGTACGGATCTCCGTGCCGGCACGTTCACAGGAGCTCAGTCCGTCAGTTCACCTGATGATGGCGACATGTATGATCGCCGAAATACTGTGCCTGTTGGACACTGTAGACCGGCAGTACACCCGCGGATATTTTGATTCTTAAAGAAATAAATTTTATCAAAATTTGTATATTTGCCGACGACCACATTATTGTTGTAGATAACTAAGACAACTTAGAGGTAATGCTGAATGAACAATATAAAATAGATATGCTGGTCACAAGGGACGGCGAAAACCTGGGACACAGCGTGTATCGAAAACCGACACACACGGACGAAACCTGCACAAACTATCTGTGGTGTCACCGCCAGACACCACACTTGCTAGGTGGTAGCCTTTAAATCGGCCGCGGTCCGTTAGTATACGTCGGACCCGAGTGTCGCCACTACCAGTGAATTGCAGACCGAGCGCCGCCACTCGGCAGGTCTAGTCTAGAGAGATTCCCTAGCACTCGCCCCAGTTGTACAGCCGACTTTGCTAGCGATGGTTCACTGTCTACATACGCTCTCATTTGCAGAGTCGACAGTTTAGCATAGCCTTCAGCT
Organism: Schistocerca cancellata; assembly: GCF_023864275.1. NCBI lineage: Eukaryota > Metazoa > Arthropoda > Insecta > Orthoptera > Acrididae > Schistocerca > Schistocerca cancellata. Next base: position 191,122,875 of record NC_064633.1, read on the forward strand.
ACGTCATTTGCTACGACCTAGCAAGGCGCCATATTCAGTTACTATAATTCTGAACAAATAATATTGTGAATCATGTACCGTCAAGAGCGACATTCATCATTAATGGATTAAAGTTAAGTATCAAAGTAATTACGTCCGCTTTCTGAATTCTAATTCCTTGTCATGTTCCAGACCTCACGTCAGTATAGTTCTTCCCTCCTCACGCCACCCTGCGTGAGCTAAAACGCGTGCATTTCGGCCTCCACTCGTAACACTGTGTTGGCTCTTATGCCAACACAACACTATCAAACCACCACCCGAGCCAGAAAAGACGCATGATTAAGACGCTCGTAACGAGAGCAGGATGAATATGTGAGCCACACCACCTCAGACGAGCAATGCAACACCTGGAAAGTGTTCAGAGGAGCAATGGGTACTCTACAAATTGTATTAGAAGTGTAACAGAGCCAAACACTCGGCGAAGTAAGAAAAAGAAATGTCGGGTACGGCATTTCTGCCACACATTGCCAGAATGATGAACAGAATCAGCCGTATATTGCGCAAACATGGCGTAAAGACGTTTTTCAAACCGACAAAGACTGGACGATCGATCAACACCAGGATCAAAGAGCATAACCGACATTGCAGGTTTGGGCAGGTGGAGAAATCGGCCGTGGCAGAACAGGCACTGAGTGAGACCGACCACGTAATAAAATCCGCCGACACGGAAGTTCTGGCTGTAGAGAAGCACTATCACAAGCGCTTGTTCAGAGAAGCTGTAGAAATACAAAAACACGCGAACAGTTTCAACAAGAAAGAGAAAAGCCTTCCTGTACTGCAGCGAACGACCGTCGCAGGTAGCAAGAGGAGAACCGCACCGGAAATGACCGCGGAGAAGCCCTCGGACGTTGGCGCGCCAGGTACATACAGTCTGCGGCCGCGAGCTCGGCTCCAGTTCACCACCGGCAATGGAGGGTGAAGCTCTGACAATGCCAGCCACTCGTGCTGGCGAAACGTCAGTAAAATCATTAGATGAAGGTCGTCCGAAGAACCCGAGACAGGAGCCAATAGGCAGTTTGTCAATATAAAATAGCCCAAAACAACATAATTTAATCATATCAACAAATAAAACCAAGTCCATTGCATTCCAAGGTGATACTCCACAATTAGGATCATAATAGCTTTATGGAAAACACAAGATCACATGTCACGCCACTAACTGTGGCCATTGTAAAGCCGTTTAACAATGTATAAGCTTTAATTTAAAAAAGCTTTAAGCACTAAAATACTCAAGCCCTCAAAACAGACTAACTGGGAAGGTATGAAATTTAAATATAAATCCCAACTGGTACATTCCAACCAAACATTGAAAACGAACTTTAATAAATATACAATTGCCCAAATTTAAGATAAGTCGGGAGTACATGCAATTGAAATGTACTTCCAACTGGTACAAACCAGCAAAAACGTTGACAATAACCTTTAATAAATGTTTCGTAAAATTCCCAAAAATTCAAAGAAAGTCGAGACCTACAGCAGACGGCTATCCCAACCAACAAGGAACGAGCCGCCAAGTTTCACAATAAGTGGAGGTATCTAATGACTGAGGAAGAAGCTAAGGTTCTACACTTTATATTGACAAATAACACTTAACGCGCTGAGAAGTAGTAATAAGAGCGCAAGGTTTATACTAGTGGTTCAAGAGGTATAATGAGAAGGAATCTGTGGCTTGGCAAAGACGCCTTAAGCCGCCTGAGCTTTTTAAATTCACCAAATAGACCAAACTACTAGTTCCCGCTTAATCGGCGACACTCCGCCATGACACGCGTCAAACGGTCAACTTTAGTTGAGCCACCACTACGCAAGTGGTAGCGGCATCAGACAGGCAGCCAGCCCATACGCCGTGCGACGACGGAAGTGCCGCCTCGGCAAAGAGCAAACACTGAAATTACAATTAAATCAGTACAATGAAATGAACACTGTTAGCTGCATACAGGCGTTCATATACGTCAACGGAGACAGTTGAAAATGTGTGCCCCGACGGGGACTCGAACCCGAGATCTCCTGCTTACATGGCAGACTCTCTATCCATCTTTTTTTATTTTTTTATTTTTATTTTTGTATTGGATTTATGGATTTATTTTTGTTTCATTACAAAAACAACATCCTACAACTGCCGTAGCCGAGCGTCCGAGTCGTCTTCTCGTCTGTTGGGAGGGGTTCCCCCTTGTTCCGTCCGTAGAGGATCAATATGCTCGAGGATTCTTCTTCATTTTCAGCGTCTCATACCCGGAACGCCCCAGTGAGCAGGAGGATCCGCAAATAATGAACCTAAATAATTTCCGAAACGGGTTCTGTACTTCGGGTGGCGGCTGAAAGCTGCATGTGTCGTCATCAGTAGGGACCAAAAGTCAAGTGTGCCTTTGGGAGAATCGCAAAATATGTAGTAAAGGGCCATTTCTTTTAGCCAGTTAACGGTGTTCGTCCTGGTTGATGGAAAGTATACGCCGTCGGGGTGCAATATATCATCAGGGGAGATAGACTCCGGAAATCGCCGCAAGAGTAATGCCAGCATGCGCTGCGACAGTAGCCAGCACTCGCTGGTCGCGGCACAAGTCATACGGTGTGCATCCGAGTCAACGACTGAGCACGTCGTCCGTCAGATAAATGGAATGTAGCCTCTGACGAGTAGCGAACTTCCCACTCACAACCACGTACCACAACGAACGCACCGTCGTAGGTAGAAAAGGTGTGTGTACACCTCGCCACACCGCGTTCTAGGCAACTTCAGGACGTCTGAGGGCGACCGGGTTTATAGGTTGCTGCTGTTGATAGAGGCGATAGTAGTCTTTCGTGCTGGACCTCCGTGTCGTCGGAAGTTCTGACCGTAAGTAGCTGAAGTCAATCAAGAACTCTCTGATGTGGGCCAGTGCCGGTGAAATGTGTCCTACAGAAACCGGGGGATGCAGAGAGTGTGGTGCCACTTGAGCTATCAGGGTGCCCGTAAAGAGTGGCGTGAGCAGAGGTCCACGTGCGACGCATAGTGTTGAGATAAAGCGATCGCGCACGGTTATATACATGAATTAAACCGATACCGCCCGCCCGCTGCGGCAGTGTGAGGGTGGCGTATCGGACTTTAAAAACAAGGCCGGTGCTTACGAAATGTCCATATGCTGCTTGAAATCAGTCGTCCATCGTAGCCGTCAAGGGAAGGACATGCGCAAAATAGTTCAGTTTGGAGACAAGATAGGCTCTAGGTGTTGACATAATGTGTACTGAGGAGCATATCCAAGCGACGCAATTTGTTGTCCTACAGCAAAGCACGTGTCTGATGTAGGAGCCGGCGGTACGTAGCCGCAGCCGTGCGGCGAACATTGCTATAGAACTGCACTCCTAAACACTTGGGTAAGGGCACCTTGTCAAAGGGCACCGCCGTTGCGTGGGAAAGTCCCCCTCCGACATCCACGTATTTTGTCTTCTTCGCGTTGATGACGCTCCCAGCGATCGCCCCGTACTGGCGTAGCCACTGTAGCATTTCATCCTCTCATCTGGCCAGGAACACCACATCATCGGCGAATGCACCACAACGAAAGGTCACGTCCCGCACGGAAATGCCTGTTAATCGCTGCCGTAGACCGTGTAATGCTGGTTCAAGCGCTGCCGCAAATAATATACCCTACAGGGGTCGCACTGACCGTCCAACAACAATGTGACCAGACTGATAACCGTTGACCATCAAGCGGGAGCGCGCTCCGTGGACCAGTCGAAGGACCACCTGTGCAGACTCTGGAGAGAGGCCCATGTGTTGCAAAACTGCGCTTAAGAAGCCGTGGTCGACGCGGTCGAATGCGTGGTCAAAATCTACGGCGACTAGGGCGCCTCGTATTTGCAGGCCACCGTCAAAGCAATTACGTCGCGGTATGCTCCTAACGCCGTAAGAATGTTGCTGACACCACCTAAACATGTCTGATCGGTGTGGATGGCTTTCCCGATTGCGGTGTGGACACGCGCGCGGAGGATGCGGGCGAAGACCTTGTAGTCGTTGTTGAGGAGTGAGAGTGGGCGAAAGTCCTGCCACCTACAACCGCCATTCGGTTTCGGTACTGGGATCGAGATGCCGTCTGTGAATTCTGCGGGGAGAGTGAAATCAGGGCGGATCAAGTCTTGAAGATTTATCCCACGTGCGAGTCACCGTAGTGGGAGATACATGTTAGTTGGAGCGTATTGGCTCTAGTCGCCGTATTTCAGTACTTAAAGTGTTAGTGATACAAAACGCGTTTTTACAACGTTTATATTTCAGTTTCTAACTCTATTATACAGAACATCAAATATTATTGACAGCTATAATCAATAACATACGTAGTCATACAGTGTGTTACTAACAATTATTTTCAGTCACATAAGAAGTTAAGACTTCGTAAGCTATAAAGGAGTTCGTTTACTGTGCATGTGTCTAGATCGTCACAAGTCACCTTCTTGTTAGCGTCACTTAAGATGTTTTTTTGACCTCTCTTAAAGAGTGTAATCGTTTACCCAACACGCTAATCAACAAAGATCATTTGGACTAAATTATACCTTTCCGCAAAATAGATTACTGTAGGAAAAATATACCATGAAAATCAAGAACATGACCAACCCTCGAGAGGTTAGATGGTATCGTGGGAATGAAATCTGGAGAACGAAACAGAACGAGAACTTCAACTAAAAGTTGCTTGAATCATTGCTACTTGACACCATGGATGCCGAGCAAAAAATAAGACTGTGCGGATGTGCACTTTAATTAGTTGCTTTTGACAATCATTGCACTTAAGAACAATTTCCAGATAAATGGATGATAGCACGGTGACTGAAAGTTCCGCTGTGTTGTCCAATACTACTGAACCGGCAGTTTCGTAACTGCTATACTGGCCGTCGAATAGTACTTGTTTCACCATCAAAATCTCCGAGCGTCAGTCCTAGAGATTTACCTGTTGTGTATTCCCATGTTACATATAAACATTCTTACGTCAGTAAATGCGAGACATTATGATACAGACAACTCAAATGGTTCAAATGGCTCTGAGCACTATGGGACTTAACATCTATGGTCATCAGTCCCCTAGAACTTAGAACTACTTGAACCTAACTAACCTAAGGACATCACACAACACCCAGCCATCACGAGGCAGAGAAAATCCCTGACCCCGCCGGGAATCGAACCCGGGAACCCGGGCGTGGGAAGCGAGAACGCTACCGCACGACCAAGAGCTGCGGGCTGAGAGACAGACAACTGATGGTTGCTCCAAAATACACTTGATATATAAATATAGAGTCTTTGGAAATGCGCGTTACAAACTTCTAGGACATGTAGAGAGGAGTGAGTACATATTTTGAATGAGAACGCATGTCCGGAAACGCACCATTTATCTCCTATAACGGTTTCTAGAGTCGCCCATCGCCAGTAAGGTCGTAAAAAGTGCGGTAGAATTCCAGAGGTAAACAGTCCGGTCCAGGCGACTTGTTCGGTGCTCCACGTGCCAACGCCGATGTCAACTCGTCGGATGTACTGGGCAGACTATCATCGGGTGCCACGTCCTCAGGGGCGGGAAAATCGTGCAACAGCTCGTCATAATGACGTACGGTTCACGGATCTTCCATGTACAAGTTCCCATAGTGCCGGGCGAACGTGTGCGCTATGCCCGTTTGCGTCACTGTGCGGCCGCCCTCCTCCATGTTAACCGCCGTAATGAGCTGACGTTTGCCGTGGCGCCTCTCGCGCACAATGTGATAGACTGATACCGTTTCGTTGGGGATACAGTCTTGCACTTACGCACGGATGCGGACACCTTCTAGCTGCTCCGCCCTGATGCGAAGTAGACGAGCATTGATGCGTTGTACTTACATCTGACATTCGGGAGACGGCGGTTGCGTCGCCAGCTCACATAACGCTGTGTAATAAAATTCGGATGTTGTCCTTTGCCAGTTCGATCTGTCACGCCCGTAGGCCTTCAGGGTCTTTCGGAGTGCAGGTTTGACACATCCCAGCCACCACAGCAACGTGGAAGCATACATGGGCAGGCGCCTGATACATCGACGCCAGGTGTCAGAAACTGCTTGCCGACACGCTTCCTCGCGAAGGGGGGAACGTTCAGCGTCCACGGGCCTCTGCTGCGTCTTGTGAGTTGTCGGAGTAAGGTGACAGTGCTGATATATGCGATATGATCCGTGAAGGCAATCGGCCAGAGATCTGCATCACGGGTTGCTGTGCGGAGGGTACGCGAGACGTATATCCGGTCCAGACCACTGGCAGAGTGGCTGGTAAAGTGCGTATATCCACGCTGGTTCCCATGATGTAAGAGCCATGTGTCGTGGAGCGCGAAGTCACGTATCAAAGCTGGTAGAGCCGGGCATGGGACGTAATGCGGTATCTGGTCCTCGGGCCGCAGAACACTGTACTGTTAAAATCGCCGCCCACTGTGTAATGGTCCATATTTCCTTGCAAAAGTGGGGCTACCTCCTCGGAATAGAAGACATGCCTGTCACCATGATACGAATTACCGGAGGGAGCGCAGACGTTAATGAGGCGGACTGCGCCAAGTGGGAGAGCGATGCCTCGCCCGTTCGGCAAGTACGTCACGTCCGTCGCGTCAGTACCATCACGGAGAAGGATGGCCGTACCTCCTGTGCCATCACCAGAGGGTAGGCTGTAGGTGGTGTAGTCATATAGGTCCAAACGCAGCTCGGGACGGACGTCCTGGAGAAGGGCAATGTCAAGTCTGCAGCTCTGATCATGTCGCGTAACATGCGGGTCTTGACAGTGGAGTGGACACCATTTACATTGACTGTTCGCACACGGTATGACTGAGACATACCAAGTGGCGGAGGCAGTGTGCCGGTGCAAGCCCACAGTGATCTCACACACCACACAGCCATCCAACCGCATGCTGTGCATTACTGTGCCGTATGATCCGCTGATTGGCAGAGGCCTCCGGGCTCAATGTCAGCCATGGGCTCTGGTGGAGATATCGATGTTTGCTGTGCATCATCGGCCTCCATATCGTCTGCCCAATCACCAAGAGAGGATTGTGACGTCAGTGGTCGCTGGTCGCTTTCACAGGAGCCCACAGTTTGGGAGTCGAAGCAATGCGCCTCGTTTTCTGGGCCACCAGATGTAGGAGAGTGTTCCTTGTCTTCAGGCGCCTTCTGGTGCATGATGCCACTGAACTCCTTTGCAACTGCGAACGAGTCAACGAAGTCCATGTCTTCCGCCGGCTTCACATCCCTGTCCCGTTCTTCAACTGACAATCGCCTCTTCTTGTGTCGCTTGGGTGATTTTTTCTTGCGGGTCCGAGATTCGACATCCACTGGAGGGCGGGGCTCGATACGATCTCGGTCACCAGGAATCCCTGTGTCCGATTCCGACAGTGACGGCGGCTGGGCGCCCACGACGCTGCGGTGGGCAGAGGCTGTAGGAACCTCTGCACCGTTTGGCTGCGGCGTCGTCGACGGCGCTGACTCTCCAACGGAGTTCGCAGCGGCTTGAGGAGGTAGCAGGTTTTGACCATCCATCACCTCGTGTCGTGCCGTCTCCACATACGTTAGCGGGAGAGAGGTCATCGTGGATCGTTGGGGAAGTTCATTGGGGGGCACGTGAACGAGGCGGCGCTGCAGACACTCAGTTCTAACATGGCCCTCCTGGCCGCAGCCCGAGCAGGTCCTCGGTTGGCCATCATATATAACAATTGCGCGGCAGCCACCAACGAAAATATATGATGGAACGTGCTTCTTAAGTTCTATACGCACTTGTCGTATCCCGTTTCGAATGTGTTCCATTTCTCCTCTGTGTGGCTCAGAACTGTGCCGTATGGCCGCAGCGCATCAAAGACAAGGTTGGCAGGAACTTCGAACGGTACTTCAAAGATGCGCTCGGTACGCATCCCTAGACCAGCATGGTCAACTCCTACCGCGCTTACATTACCGTCTGCGTGACAGAAACGAAAGCCGTTTGCAGATCGTTGGAGTAGTCTGTCGCTGGCCGCTTCGTCAATCCGTTTGAGGTACACTGTGCTGGATACAATAGACAAATGAATGCCTATCAGTTCTTGCGGTTCTATGTGCATAGTGTCTCGAAGAAACCGGTCAATTTCATGGGCCTTCGGTCTAGTGTGCGATGCGTCGAACGTTAGTTTGATTGTAGCTTGTTGATATGAGAACGCCATGGCGGGTCGGTACCGGTGCTATTAGGCAATACAGCGACGCAACCGCGCGGTAGCGGGTAAACGTCAACACCTGTGGAGTGCTGCCAGGCGCGCCGAGCGCGTCCACACGGTATCACGGCTGAAAGCCGACTGTCCATCTGAGCCACCGAGGACACACAGAATAGTGAGAACTGCAGGGACTTATCTCTGGCACGCCTCCCGTGAGACCCACATTCCCAACTTATTGCCCCACGCTATTTTCGTAGTGCCCCTGCCTATTACACTCATTACTCGCGGCCTTACCGATTCCCGTAAGAATTCGGCAATGTTTGTGCATCCGCACAGAAGATGATCAAATGGCATGTCCGAAAGAACAGATACCATCTTACAAGGGAACCTCCCCATCGCACCCCCCTCAGATTTCGTTATAAGTTGGCACAGTGGATAGATCTTGAAAAACTGAACACAGATCAATCGAGAAAACAGGAAGAAGTTGTGTGGAACTATGAAAAAATAAGCAAAATATACAAACTGAGTAGTCCATGTGCTAGATAGGCAACATAAAGGATAATGTGAGCTCAGGAGCGCCGTGGTCCCGTGGTTAGCGTGAGCAGCTATGGAACGAGAGGTACTTGGTTCAAGTCCTCCCTCGAGTGAACAGTTTACTTTCTTTATTTTCGCAAAGTTGTGATCTGTCCGTTCGTTCATTGACGTCTCTGTTCACTGTAATAAGTTTAGTGTCTGTGTTTTGCGACCGCACCGCAAAACCGTGCGATTAGTAGACGAAAGGACGTGTCTCTCCAATGGGAACCGAAAACATTTTATCGCAAGGTCATAGGTCAACCGATTCCTCCACAGGAAAACACGTCTGATATATTCTATACGACACTGACGACGACATGTGCGTCGCATGACACGAATGTGTTGTCGACCCACCTAACTTGTACACTTGGCGAATGGGTAAAAAGATTCTTCTACCTTGCCCGATTTAGGTTTTCTTGTGGATGTGATAATCACTCCCAAAATGTGATCGCATCGGACGGACGGGCGGACAGATAATAATTGTCTGAAAATAAAAAAATTAACTTTTCACTCGAGGGAAGACTTGAACCACGCACTTCTCGTTCCGCAGCTGCTCACGCTAACCACAAGACCACGGCGCTCCTGAGTTCACGTTATCCTTAATGTTGCCTATCTAGCACATGGACTACTCAGTTTGTATATTTTGCATATTTTTTTCATAGTTCCACACAACTTCTTCCTGTTTTCTCGTTTGATCTGTGTTCAGTTTTTCAAGGCCTGTCCATTGTGCCAACTTATAACTAAATCTGAGGGGGTTGCGATGGGGAGGTTCCCTTGTTAGTATAAAAATCAAACATGCCTCTGCTCTAGGGGCCAGGGAACAGGAACGCGTCGTTTGCCACCAAAACTACCCTGCCAGCACACACGAAACTGGAACAGTAATCCTCGCTAGTAAGAGTAACAGACAAGAATGCCTAAGCAGTAGAAAATGTTAACTAATGGCACAAGCGGCTACCGATACAGGTTACAAGTTTAACACTCCTTAAAACTGCTATTATTCAGCAGCGAAAATATCAGCGCCTGCTGTTGCAGCAACTTAAGCATACACATGCACCAAGATTGGTTTGCTTCCCGCAGAGATTATATTACAATTTAATTCCCTTCCTGGAACTTATAACTGGCGATAGTCGTACACTTGTACGACATACGGCCTGAAACACAAATTGCGATTAGTAACATTGACCAGTGATCATGCAGTCACTCGAAGGCGTGTTAATATAATAGATTCAATTTCATATAACACAGATATTGCTTCACTATATAAAGTACTCAAAAATAAGAGAACAACGCTTAAGGGGAGGTTTACTATCTTTTGGTTAAATAATCGATTTCTTTAAATTGCATTTTTGAATCCATAAAAGTGTTTATAATCCACCCCTGAAACGGTTTTTCCGGATACGGAACAGAAATGTTTGTTATTCGAGGTCGAACAAAAAATTGCACCTGCCTGTGAACGGCCTTTTTCACGCACCAGTTCTTTGCGATTAGTAACATTGACCAGTGATCATGCAGTCACTCGAAGGCGTGTTAATATAATAGATTCTTTCGGAGGACGAGTTGTACCGGTGCTTGGGAGGAAACACACAAAATTAAAATGAAAGCTTAACGCGTGTGTTTGGAAGTTAGCACCCAAGCATTTGCATTCTGGTGCGAAGACTGTGGAGATTGCGACTTTCCTGGCAGTGAGCAGCTTCAACGAAGGGTATTCGGCAATTCTGAAGACCATGACAACGATGGACGTCACCCTGGAACTCTATTCGACGCAGTTCGCCAAGCATTTGGACGACCACCGGATTCAATCGGCCGAAAACCGCTTGTCACCGGCCGTACGAGCGGTTGTGGGGCAGCGCAGGATGGCCCAGATCGAGCAGAACGCCCTCTATGAGGAAGAGGAAGGACTAGTTTATGGACCCGAATAGCAGATTGAACGTACGTTGCATAATATTGCATTTATATGTAGTCGAAACCTCAAACGCGTTTTTCTCGAAAGGACGTCTTTTTACCGTGCAGTATGGTAACTTCAAATCTACTCAACCGATTGGCATGATTCTTTGTTTCCAACGAAGCTAACTAAATTGTCTAGGAGTTGTACCACTTTTATTCCGATCCATCAACTATACATATTTTTTTTTCAAATGGCCGCCATTTTGTTTCCTATGGTCCAAATAATTTTAGCGAGGTACGACTCCTAAAAAGTCTTATGCACTTCACTAACGTCAACTCAGTTTTGATTTCAGCCAGCTGACATGTGACATACCGCGCGTGGAGGTCTACTTCGAAATTTCACTTCCGCCTTTGCTCTTCGACATTTCCGGTCGAAAAAATTCCAGTTTGTAGAGGAAATATCAATAAATCTAGATGAAATATCAATAAACTTTGTGACCAAATTTGACGTTGATATTTATAACACATCCCGAGAAAAAAATTCTCAAAGAACATGCTTTTTCGGGCCAAAGACATTGAACCTCCCCTTAACTCAACTCAGGTGTGAAGGGGCCGCGACCTACAGGATTCCAGCCAGGATGTCATTATATCCAATCCTTATACGTGGTCGTCGAGTTGTTGTAAGATTCAAGTTTGCAGAGCAGACCGGAAACTTGCTGACCAGGTTGCCAGGCTGCGCAGCCCGCCTCTACCAATCCTTAAGCGAGCCGGTGAGGCTCGTCCCGTACTGATTTAACCTTTCGCGGCTTCTCGACACCCGCACCTGACAGCCACAATCTCCCCAAAAGCAACAACCTGCAAGCCATGTGGTGCCTGCCCTCCAGCCAATTGACGATCCAGACTCGCCAAATCAACAACACACATACGTCGATCGAAGACCTTAGCTCGCCACACACCATCGAATCGATATCGGCACACTGAGCAGTTAGTGGCGCCAGTGGAATGGCATTCCGCCAAGATAAGACCCGCGATGGCACACAACGCTCACAACATTCAAGATGAAATATCGTATTAGAATACAAAAATCTCGAACAAGTTAAGACCTCCAGACTGGCCGTGACATATCATCTCGGCGAAACCGATGTTTGAAAAAGAGATTGAGAGACTCAATATGAAGCGTGGCGTCATCAACATAACGCACAATACTAAAATTTTATAAAGTTGTGGCAGTTTGCTATTGACTGCATGGAAGTAAAAACTAGACGGTGAGCTCCAGACTCAAAGCAACCGAGATGAGAGTTTTGAGAACAGTCCTACGAGTAACGAGTAGAGAGAGATTAAAAAATGAGACCATCCGTCAGAGTAAGAATTTACAAATGGTTCAAATGGCTCCAAGCACTATGGGACTAACATCTGAGGTCATCAGTCCCCTAGACTTAGAACTTCTTAAACCTAACTAACCTAAAGACGTCACACACATCCATGCCCGAGGCAGGATTCGAACCTGCGACCGTAGCAGCAGCGCGGTTCCGGACTGAAGCGCCTAGAACCACTCGGCTACACCGCCCAGCTTAAGAATTTACAACTTAAGTTAGAGGATTAAGAATTACGGAAAAGAATTGAAAGAACGTATAGAAAGTATGGGCGATAAACTTAACCCAAAACAAATGCTACACTACATTTCTAAAGGAAGAAGAAACATTCACCGATGCAAGTTTGATCGAGTAAGAAGTAGTAACGCACCAACTGGCCCTGAAGAAGAAGAGGTAATTAACGAAACCTTGGTATTACTTTACTTCTATTTACTAGAAATGCTAGCAAAATGATACACAGAGTATACCTCGTATTTTATGGCATAATAATGTAATAATCACAACAAATATAGTCTTTCCTAAAACACAGACGTGGTGCAGACCGCTTCACTTTTTCTGAAATATTTTGAAACAATATATTCCCTTTGCAAGACAGAAGTACTTTGCTTTGTTTCTGCTTTTTCAAAGCTCATATTGACTGCACCACCACATGTAATGGAGTGATATGTTTCGTGCAGCATGTTTTTACTAAAATCTGAAGACGGTCATTACTGACCGAAATTAATAACGTAATTACAAATAAACACAGTGACGCAAGACATGTTACTGGATAAAAAAAATGACTTCGACTGTAGGCCAATGATCATACATATCCTATCGCTTCTGCTGCAGCTCTGTTTTTGGTTGAGTTTTGTAAATTTCTGTCCTTTTTGACGTGCTAACATTTTCTAACGACACCTTGCACTTTTATGGCCTTCTTTGTTCGTCTGGACAAAACATAATAGCTTTTTGCAGACACGTCCTAAATTTTAGAAGACTCACAGTGCTCTTTTTCGCACTCGTTTTTACGGAAATGCTCCTCGTACAGAAACCAGCAGGTGACAACTCAACGATCTATGAAGCGCAATAAACACTGACGAAACGCCACTCAAATCAAAATCCTCTAACAGAGTAAGAAGTTGATCTGTATAACCTGCACTTAATACAGTATATTTGCATCAAATTTTTCCCATATAAAATGTACATAAAGCAGTGATAGAGGGAACATACAACCGCGCCCATTCAATCGTTCTACACTGAAGAGCCAAAGAAACTGGCACACCTGCCTAATATCGTGTAAGGCCCCCGCGAACACGCAGAAGTGCCGCAACACGACGTGGCATGGATTCGACCGATGTGAAAAGTAGTGCTGGTGGGAACTGACACCATGAATCCTGCAGGGCTGTCCCTAAATGTCGAAGAGTACGAGGGGTTGGAGATCTCTTCTGAACAGCACTTCGCAAGTCATCCCAGATATGCTCAATAATCTTCATTTCTGGATAATTTCGTGGCCAGCGGGAGTGTTTAAACTCAGAAGAGTGTTCCTGGAGCCACTCTAGCAATTCTGAAAATGTCGGGTGTCGCATTGTCCTGCTGGAATTGCCGAAGTCTGCCGGAATGCACAGTGAACATGAATGGATGCAGGCGATCTGACACGATGCTTACATATGTGTCACTTGCCAGAGTCGTATCTATACGAATCAGAGGTCCCATATTACTCCAACTGCGCACGCCCCACACTATTACAAAGCTTTCACCAGCTTGAACATTCGTCTATTGACATCCAGAGTCCACGGATTCATGAGGTTGTCTCCATAACCGTACATGACCATCTGCTCGATACAATGTGAAAAGAGACTCGTTCGACCAGGCAACGTGTTTCCAGTCATCAACAGCCCAATGTCGGTGTTGACGAGCCAAGGCGAGGGGTAAAACTTTGTGTTGTGCAGTCAAGGGTAAACAAGTGGGCCTTCGGTCCCGAAAGCCCATATCGTTAATGTTTCGTTGAATGGTTCGCACGCTGACAGTTGTTGATGGCGCAACACTGAAATCTGCAGAAATCTGCGGAAGGGTTGCCCTCTTGTGACGCTGAACGATTCTCTTCAGTCGTCGTTGATCCTGTTCTTGCAGGACGCCTTTTGGCGTCAGCGATGTCGGAGATTTGATATTTTACTAGATATTAACAGTACATTTGTGAAATGGTCGTACGGGAAAATCCCCTTTTCATCCATACCTCGGAGATCCTGTGTCTCATCGCTCGTGCGCCAACTTTAAGACCTGCCATCGTGGCAGCAGTAACTGATCTAACAACTGCGGCAGACACTTGTTGTCTTATATAGGCTTTGCCACCCGAAGAGCCGTATTCTGCCTGTTTACATATCTCTGTATTTGAATACGCGTGTCTGCACCACTTTCTTTGGCGCTTGAGTATACGTGGCATACAGCAAACACTTGCTTTACGGAGCCCCATGTCATCTTTCACCGTACCTAATAAGGCACACGTTTTCGGACGTGGACGAAGAGCGCATTTAGTGTTACGTCAAGCCCGGATTCTGCCGACTTTGTTCGATACCTTGCCAGCGTACGGCAGATGCGCCATTATCTTTTCCGCCTTGTCGTTTTCTGTGTGCTGGGCTTGTACTTAGCAGTTATGTAGCTAGCACATACATAACAGAATACGTGTGGTTTATTCAGACACTTGCGGGAATTCACTGCAAAATTACATTTAAAAGCACAGACATAATCTCACAACACTGCAGCATGTCAGCAAAGAAATGTAAAGTTCCCCGTCTAGCAGCCAGATTGGTGCGAAAAGTGTGGCCAACTACGAGGTGCATTCAAGTTCTAAGGCCTCCGATTTTTTTTTTCTTATTAACTACTCACCCGAAATCGATGAAACTGGCGTTACTTCTCGACGTAATCGCCCTGCAGACGTACACATTTTTCACAACGCTGACGCCATGATTCCATGGCAGCGGCGAAGGCTTCTTTAGGAGTCTGTTTTGACCACTGGAAAATCGCTGAGGCAATAGCAGCACGGCTGGTGAATGTGTGGCCACGGAGAGTGGCTTTCATTGTTGGAAAAAGCCAAAAGCCACTAGGAGCCAGGTAAGGTGAGTAGGGAGCATGAGGAATCACTTCAAAGTTGTTATCATGAAGAAATTGTTACGTTAGCTGTTACGTTACGTTACGTTAGCTCGATGTACAGGTGCGTTGTCTTGGTGAAACAGCACACGCGCAGCCCTTCCCGGACGTTTTTGTTGCAGTGCAGGAAGGAATTTGTCTTCAAAACATTTTCGTAGGATGCACCTGTTACCGTAGTGCCCTTTGGAACGGAATGGGTAAGGATTACGCCCTCGCTGTCCCAGAACATGCACACCATTATTTTTTTGAGCACTGGCGGTTACCTGAAATTTTTTTGGTGGCGGTGAATCTGTGTGCTTCCATTGAGCTGACTGGCGCTTTGTTTCTGGATTGAAAAATGGCATCCACGTCCTATCCATTGTCACAACCGACGAAAAGAAAGTCCCATTCATGCTGTCGTTGCGCGTCAACATTGCTTGGCAACATGCCACACGGGCGGCCATGTGGTCGTCTGTCAGCATTCGTGGCACCCACCTGGATGACACTTTTCGCATTTTCAGGTCGTCATGCAGGATTGTGTGCACAGAACCCACTGAAATGCCAACTCTGGAGGCGATCTGTTCAACAGTCATTCGGCGATACCCCAAAACAATTCTCTCCACTTTCTCGATCATGTCGTCAGACCGGCTTCTGCGAGCCCAAGGTTGTTTCGGTTTGTTGTCACACGATGTTCTGCCTTCATTAAACTGTCGCACACACGAACGCACTTTCGACACATCCATAACTCCATCACCACATGTCTCCTTCAACTGTCAATGAATTTCAATTGGTTTCACACCACGCAAATTCAGAAAACGAATGACTGCACGCTGTTCAAGTACGGAAAACGTCGCCATTTTAAGTATTTAGAACAGTTCTCATTCTCGCCGTTGGCGGTAAAATTCCATCTGCCGTACGGTGCTGCCATCTCTGGGACGTATTGACAATGAACGCGGCCTCATTTTAAAACAATGCGCATGTTTCTATCTCTTTCGAGTCCGGAGAAAAAAATCGGAGGCCTTAGAACTTGAATGCATTTCATACATCATGTTACTAAAAAAAATCCCTTACTTGCAATAGAATTTCGCGAAACTTAGTTAAATGAGAAATGAGTTTAATTGATTTGTGAGAAACTGTAATTTATAGAAAGAAACTAATAACAGATCAGAAATCAGTGCAGAAAAATACTTCGGGAGCGTTGAAAATTACGCAGACATCAAAAATCATCTTTCATAATGTAATCTTACGGAAAAGAAAAGGAGGAAGAGAAAGAGGTAAAATAATATTGGCAGGATAAGGAAGCACATGTATTTCGACAGCGGCAGTGTATTGATGTATCGTCACCGTGTTTTATGTTTCCGCAATACTGCGGCTCGTTCCCATCAGTATTTCACAACTTTCATACGAGCATCAAATCCGTGGATACTCAGCCAAGCAGAAGCACATACGATGTCAGCGCCCCTACAGCCACTAGAGCCCGTGGAGGATCTTAGAGCCACGCAACGTACCTTGACTGAGGAAATGATTTCATTTACAAGCTAGTGTCCAGGTGGACAGTGCGATGAAATCTAGAACACCTCTGACTGTCAGCGTGGCAGGCTTTGTTGTCGTTTTCTTTGACTCAGCATCAGAGACAGGGACGCCGATAGCGCAGCGTGCAGCGATAACGCTGGGCACGGGAATGAAAGGAATCGAGTTCTGCGTGACGGTAGAGACTCCAAACAGAACTAGTTTCCGGACTGCAATCATCGTCGCCATATGGGATCATTACCTTTCGTGATGGTATGAGGTTTGCTTTGACATGTAGGTGGTAATATGGACAGCAACCGTCACATTTCTGCTCCAAAAATGTGTGTGAATTCCTAAGGGACCAAATTGCTGAGGTCATCGGTCCCTAGACTTACACACTACTTAAACTAACTGAACTCTAAGAACAACACACACACTCACTCACACACTCACACACACACACACACACACACACACACACACACACACACACACAAACACGTGCCTGAGAGGAGACTCGAACCTCCGGCGGGAGGGGCCGCGCAATCCGTGACATGGCGCCTGAGACCGTGCGGTCACTCCGCCGAGCAGTTCTGGTCCGTTGGCCACTACATTCGAAGTCTGTGTAACATCTTTCAACAGTAGTACGCAAGAATGCATATTGTCCGTCCTGTCCTGACCTTGGTCGACACAGAGTGTGATCGTCTGTAGTCCTGACCGACATTCTTCTCCAAATATGTCACCCACTGAAAACATTTGGCTATGAGTTTGTGAGAATGGCATGCGACCACTTGCCATCTAATACGGCTGATGAACGCTAGCATAAAGCAGCATGGTATGACGTACCCAAATCAGTCATCAGTACTCAGACACTTTGCCACACAGGACTGCTACCGTAGGAAGGAGTAAGTAGAGCTTAACGTCCCGTCTACTTTCAAATGGTTCAAATGGATTTGAGCCTATGGGACTTAACATCTGAGGTCATCAGTCCCCTAGAAATTACAACTACTTAAACCTAACTAAACTAAGGACATCACACACATCCATGCCCGAGGCAGGATTCGAACCTACGACCGCAGCAGTCTCGCGGTTCTGGACTGAAGCGCCTAGAACCGCTCGGCCACCGCGGCCGGTCGTCCCGTCTATAATGAGGTCATTAGAGACGTACAAAAGCTCGGAAGTAAGGGGAAGGAAACCGGTCGTACGCTTTCAAAGGAACCATCTCGGTAATTGCTTGAACCGATTTAGGGAAATCTGGGAGTACCTAAATCAGAATGGCCGGACGCAAGTTTGAACCGTTGTCCTCCCGAATGCAAGTCCATTGTGCTAACTACTGCGCCACCTCGCTCGCTGGATTGTTACTAGGGATGGGAAAAACCGATCGGTTAAAATCGATACCAGTATTTTAATTCTGAATAACCGGTACTTTACGGTATTTGTTTGGTATCAGCTATAATAAGGTTTTTGATTTTTTTTACTGATACCTGGGTAAAAATTCGGCAAATGAATTCGCCATAGCATCAGTGCTAAAGTTTCTAGTTTCTGAACAAAACTTGTTTTGAAAACAAATGATGTCTCTTCATAAAATTCCCATCGTTTTGAAATACTGAATTATGACAGATTTGGAAAAAGCGATCAACACTCTTTTAATAATAACGCTTACATATAGAAACTAGCAACAAACATGTGGTCTAAGAATCAGTACAGCATTGTAGAGGCAATAATTTACCTGTTGCTGTATGGCGTGGCCTGTTAAGTGGTACACTTCGACATTCTGCGTTCAAGACTAGACTCTAGCTTGTCTCTTCCGTAGTTTCTCGCTGTCGTCCTCGGACATCAGTTGCAGTGCAGAATTGCAGTAGCCCTAGTTTGGAAGTATTTTACGAAGAGCGGTAGCACTGAAAAAAATGGTTCAGATGGCTCTAAGCACTATGGGACAACATCTGAGGTCATCAGTCCCCTAGAACTTAGAATTACTTAAACCTAACTAACCTAAGGACATCACACACATCCATGCCCGAGGCAGGATTCGGACCTGCGACCATAGCGGTCGCGCGGTTCCAGACTGTAGCGCCTAGAACCGCTAGGCCACCACAGCGGCGGTAGTACTGAGGTTCAGTGCTTTAAAAGATTAAAAACCGAATGATGCAAAACAAACTTGCAATGTCTTATAAAGAGGAAACATCCACATTGTTTCTGGAAGAGAAGTTAAATTTAATTGATATATGTATAATTTTATTACCGTTCTATATAGTCGGTATAATGACTGAACACTTAACTTTGTAAGATAACGTTGGAAGCTGAAGAAGTGAATTAAAATTTGTGCTACTGCCTGGACTCGAATCCGAGTTTTCTTGCTTACTAAGCACATATGCAGTAAGCAAGAGGACCGGGGTTCGAGTCCCGGCTGCAGCACAAATTTTAATTCACTTCATCAACTCCCAACGTTATCGTAGATAAATTAGAGACTTAAATGTCTCAGGGAAAATTTAAGACTTAATTTTGTGGTTGCTTCAGGGTGAAAAATGGATGCTTTCCAAAAGTGACAATGCAGTGAAGTCATCCACTTCTGACCTTCCGCTCTCACTGTCACTGCGGCAGTCTTCTTCACCTTCGTTATCTCTGGTAGAGACAACGATACTGGTTTCTGCTTCAACCACATATCGATCGTGACCTCCTTCCCCTTCACCTTCATTAGAATTTCTCCATCTTTGTTGAAGATCTACGTTTATTGCTGGAGCGAACAGCAATAAAAGCAAACCGAAAGTCGGTTATTTCGGACATCAGTTATTTTGAGTGGTTTTAACAGTCGAGTTAAACTGGAGACAAAAAGAAACAATTTTTCAGCGATAATCGACAACCGTAGTTGGTACTGGCAGAAGTGGCAGCTGGCTACACTAAATTTCACACTCTATAGACCTAAATATTATATATTACATATTTAATCATATATTGTTCTTGTTATAGTATTGCGGGGGACCAATACTGAAAGGGGAGGTCACTGTTATGTTCGGCGCTAATTGTTTCCGAATCTAGTTAACCTTTGCGGCCCAACGGAAAAAAACGGTAAAGCCCTTCAGACACATATCTACAAAATTGTACTTTGAATGCAGAGAGTGTGAGGGGCCATATCTGTATTCTCCGCATCAAGGTAGAACAGAGAAAAGTTCTAATTGTCCATCAATCTGGTGTCTTGGTGACAATGTCCCAGCACAGTAGCAGGACGTAGATCGCGGTGTTCTTCTCTCTCGCTATAAGGCAGAATATAAATTACTAGCGAGTGAGCTAACGCTCTCAAACTGCAGAATAAGAACTTCGGTTAAAAGTTCAGGGTACGAATAGCTTTAACGAAACGGAATAATTTAGCGGACAGACCGCTCACAGTTGGCATATGTTCGACTACTGAGTCACACGTTATTGGTCACAGTTAACAATGTTAATACAGTTCACAAAACTTTATACACAGCTGGTAATAAAGTAACTCCTACTCACACAGTCTGCTCTACATTGTATGCAGATTCGTGGTACACTGGTATTTACATACTTGGTGTGCAAATCAGATCTTATCCATGCGGCATTGCCTACACTGAAACGCGCAGCCGTTGCTAAGTGCGAGTTCACCCGTCCATGCTCGACTCTTAACTCTCACAACCCGTAACATTGTTGCCAACTCTCCTAAACGAAAAGCTAAATGTGTGTACAAAAATTCAGAGAAAACCTTAAATGAAATAAAGTAATTATTGTGTAGGTATTTTTGAAATAATTTTACTGTTAAGGTATTTAAGAGGGGGTGTGGGGGGGGGGGGCGTGAAGGACGTATACAAAATAGATATTGTTAGTTAACTCCAACTCTCTATAGAACAAGTGTATCAAATTTTATACACAGAAGATCCAAAAAGTAATAAATGGTGATATTTTTTGATCGAATTTTCTGTTTTACGGTGCAAACAAGTTCTTTAAAAATAAGTTTCTCAGGCTTACTCGTATCATGTATGTAATTCAATTTAAAACAACTTCAGAAAATAAGTTTTCCGCGGTATTTTGCATCATATGTTATGTATATGCACGACGTTTCGTTTTAATGGCTTTAATGGCAGGAAAGAAAATGTATAGATATTCAAAAATGTAATACTTCAGAAAGCACAATAGAATCAAAATTTAGAGGCATTGTTATAACAATGTGAGATTTTATTTCTATGATATGCGTGTAAAAATATCACCCCATTTCTAGAACTTCGATATTTTGTCGCAAAAATATATTTAAATAAACATCTTAATGTCAGTTTCTTTCGCATATTTTTCTTTTTCACATAAAATATAAATAATGTTTCTGCTAGGTGCATGGAAGAGAAAATGGACTCTGAGCACTATGGGACTTAACATCTTAGTCATCAGTCCCCTAGAACTTAGAACTACTTAAACCTAAAGACATCACACACATCCATGCCCGAGGCAGGATTCGAACCGGCGACCGCAGTGGTCGCGCGGTTCCTGACTGAAGCGCCTAGAACCGCTCGGCAACTCCGGCCGTCATGGAGGAGAAACTTCACAATATCTAACTATAGTATTACGTTATTTGTGACACTTAGCACTGAACAAAAGTTCGCTGATCTTCTTCTCAACTGAGTCGCTGGCACATTTTTTGCTGCAACTGTGAATTGGATGACTTCTCATTCTTTCTGCATAAGTCAGAGTTTGCTTTACTTAGAGCAGCTACCTTCATTATTGCGAAGCTGCGATACTTGGCTGCTGTCAGCCATACTCCAACAGCATTTCCAATAAGATATTCATCTTTTTATATTTTGTAGTTATGTTTTTGGTGTGTTTGTGTGTGTGTGTGTGTGTGTGTGTGTGTGTGTGTGTGCGTACGCAGAGGATCCCAGAACACACACCAACACAAAGTTATTTTTCTTCTTTGTGCTGTTTGTATCTCATGCTCGTTTTGACGTCTTAGCCCGACGCAGTATGTTGCATTGTGCTTACCAAAATCATGCAAAGATCGTGATTCGAATATCGTATTTTCTCATAAGTTTCTCTGTTGTGCTACTGACCTTGTCGGTATAAAAAGTAGCTCTGTGTAGTTGTGGTGTCCACAGCATTTGTCGTATAGTCGGTGGTGGTCGATGCTGTTAGAGTGTAGCTCTTGTCTGTGGCCGTTGCTCAGTTTATACAGTTTTATTTTATGTGCCCACTTTTAAAGCCGTTAAGAGTTGGTATTGTGATATCTGTTTCTTGTCCGGTAACCACTTGTTTTTCCTGCGCCGAGTAAGATTATTTAGGAGTATTTGACAGAACGTTAAAGTATAAAATACGGAAAGAAACACGACTGAAATTTTATAAAACAGTCGCATTTCCGCCCTTATTGCAGGATGGGGAAAATGAAAGTGGCCGGGACGGGTGGATACGATTGAACTTGGATGTATGCGTGTAACCACAACTTGTGACCTACAGCTACTTCCAGCAGGATGGAGCCACTGCCCATATAGCTGGCCAAACCTTGGAATACAAAAATCAAATGGTTCAAATGGCTGTGAGCACTATGTGACTTAACTTCTGCGGTCATCAGTCCTCTAGAACTTACAACCACTTAAACCTAACTAACCTAAGAACATGACACACATCCATGCCCGAGGCAGGATTCGAACCTGCGACCGTAGCGGTCGCGCGGTTCCAGACTGTAGCGCCTAGAACCTCTCGGCCACCCCGGCCGGCCCTTGAAATACCTTTTCACAATCTTGACGCCTGACAGCGTTGTTAGCAGAAGTCAGTAGCTGGCCACCCACTTTACCTGATCTGTCACTGTGCGATTTGCTTGTGCGGCCTCTCAAGTCCAAGGTGTACCGCAGCAACCCTCATGGTCTTCAAGAACTACATTTCGGATAAGATTGCAGCAATTCCAGCAGTCGAACTTCGCTCCGCCGTCAACAGCTTTCTGACCAGGGCCAGAAACTGCCAAGAGATGAATGGTGGTCGCATTCAACAAGTGCTATAGTCAGGTTAGTACTGTATTTCCCTTTCTTCTGCTGCGTTTCTTTGTCCTCTGGAACTCTGTTCTTCGGAACTTTTATTTTCCCCATATGGAAATGAATCGTGTGTATTGAATAAAAGCGAAGAAAAACAAATACAAGCAGTAGAAATGAGATTTCTTAGAGCAGTGGAGTGATGTAAAAGACTAGATAAAATACGAAATGAACACATTCGAAAGAAGTTGAAAATTTGGAGAGTGAAAGAAGAACTAGACGAAAACAAAATGAAACGTAATGAACATCTACAAAGCATGGATCCATAGAGACTATCATGCCAGATAAAGAATTTTAAACCAAAGATGAAAAGAGATCCTGGCAGACTGAGAAAAATGTGGGAACCGTATCAAGCAACAGTTATCCTAATGCGGAAAGTGCAGAAGAAGAAGAAGAAGGAGAATCTTTGAAGATGCTTAGAATAATTTTTGTATTATTATAATTATTATTATTAATATTATTACACTGCTGTTTTAAGCAAGAATTATTCCCCTACATATTCTCATTCATTTTACTATTAAATTGTGGATGACATTTTGTTGCTGTCATTTCAGCTTTTCTGTTTTAATATATGACTGTTAATAAAAGATATTTCAAAATAATCGTGAAACTCAGTCCAAACACCACCCTTTCCGAATCCTGATTCACTAATGACGTGTATACAAGGCTCGCCAGTATTGTGATTTTTCCAATCACGCTTTCAACTGAGGGGAAAAAAAGAAAAGGGATTAATTATTAATTATAAAGACGGCTGTAGTCAGTAAAGCACAAGCTTACCGGTTATACATAGAGACGTTCGGCACCCACACTGCGAGTCCACAACTTGCCGGTTCTTCTATAGGGACAGCTGTAATGAGGCAGCTTACTCCGGCCCTGCAAAGAGCATTCAGTCGTGAGGTACAATACAAACCGAATATTCAGCGAAACTCCCTTCCAGGTTAAAACTGTGTTCTAGACTGGGACTCGAAACAGGAACATTTGCCTTTCGTGGGAAAGTGCTCTAGCGGGTGAATGGTCCATGCACGTCTCATGATTCGCCCGAATTCAGTGATTGTTAAACTTTTGTCTTATTTTCTCTCTGATTTCTCTGCCAATATGATCAGTGAGCGAGTGGATGGGTGACTTTAATAAACTGATTGACTTTATGTAAGATCAAAACTGGTTACTGTTCTTCCACAGTACTGATGCGCAACGTATTAGACAACTATAAAAGTCGATATTTCGAGCGTCTCTGCATCGGTCCCATGTAGGGCGACAAAAATTCTTCAGTTGTAACCCACTTTCAAGCTCCTATTTCTAATCTATGCTTTTGGTTTGCTGTCTGCTTTCAAGGTTACTTTATAACCACGGTAGACACAAAATTTACGCCTATGAGTTATCAAGACCGTGTAAACCCACCTGTAGATAGCGATCTCAGCTCAGCAAGGATTAGAGTCCGCAAGGTGCTTCCGATATACCAAACCAACTGAAGGCAGTGATTGATAATTAGATCCCTCAGGGCTAGCAAAATGCATGGATGATGACTGATCTGTTTACGCTGCTGTGCCATGTAGTCCCAGACATCATGTATGGGATTACGATCACGTGCTTTAACAAGCCAATCTAGGTGCGACAGAGCGTTCGTCGAACTTTTTGTGCTGTCCTTTGAACACGACTGTTGTCGTCTTGGAAGATGTGATTATTACTTATGTCTTCATATCGAAATCAGAAGAGAAAGGATAACACTTGGACACAGAGAATGTTCAACATCGAGGTTTATGTTCACGATACTGGAGATACTAAGTCATGAGAGAAGAACACGACAAAAACATCACAGAACCACCTCCGGCCATAACTTCACTCTATATACGAGAACACTGCGGGTTTAACGTCTCACCGGGAAGTCGATGCATGCGACAACTTGCATTACTTGAAAAGAGGTAAAATTGGGGCTCGTAGGAACTCACTACAAGCCCCCAGTCTGCCTGTCTAGTGTCTATGTTGTTTGGCCGATTGAGGACTTTATTTAGCTCTGTTGGCAACCGACATTCGCGAAGAACCCGACTGCCTGCAGGTCACTCGAAAGCTGGTTGAGATGGACCTGTGATTGACATTGAAAAGGTGTGAATTTCGTCTCCCGTCACTGACGGTTATGATCGTTCTTCGACCACAGTTCTCACTGTCTTACGTGTGTGTGAAAGGTACAGCATTCCACGTAGACACGTTAGACAGTTCGCATTCATAGACGAGTAAATCGGCCAACTTCAATCAGTGCGTGGTTGTTGCCATGCCCAACGAGCGTACTGTGTCAATCGAGGGCTCGAATTTGGAACAAATGGGAGGAAGTTTATTACTATCTGTTTCTCCCTCCCTCCTCCTCCTCCAAACACACTCCAGGACAGAAAACAACTGAGGGTTTATACGAATGGGACAGAAATCATTAGATGTGATACACATCTACATCTACATCTAGATGGATACTCTGCAAATCACATTTAAGTGCCTGGCAGAGGGTTCATCGAACCACCTTCACAATTCTCTATTATTCCAATCTCTTTCCGTACGAGCTCTGATTTCCCTTATTTTATATTGGTGATCATTCCTCTATATGCAGGTCGGTGTCAACAAAATATTTTCGCAATCGGAGGAGAAAGTTGGTGACTGGAATTTCCTGAGAAGATTCCGTTGCAACGAAAAACGCCTTTCTTTTAATGATTTCCAGCCCAAATCCTGTATCATTTCTGTGACACTCTCTCCCATATTTCGCGATAATACAAAACGTGCTGCCTTTCTTTGAACTTTTTCGATGTATTCCGCCAGTCCTATCTGGTAAGAATCCCACACCGCGCAGCAGTATTCTAAAAGAGGACGGACAAGCGTAGTGTAGGCAGCCTCCTTAGCAGGTCTGTTACATTTTCTAAGTGTCCTGCCAATAAAACACAGTCTTTGGTTAGCCTTCCCCACAACATTTTCTATGTGTTCCTTCGAATTTAAGTTGTTCGTAATTGTAATACCTTGGTATTTAGTTGCATTTACGGCTTTTAGATTACACTGATTTATCGTGTAACCGAAGTTTAACGAGTTCCTTTTAGTATTCATATGGATAACCTCACAATTTTCGTTATTGAGGGTCAACTGCCACTTTTCGCATCATTCAGATATTTTTTCTAAATCGTTTTGCAGTTTGTTTTGATCTTCTGATGACTTTATTAGTCGATAAGCGACAGCGTCATCTGCAAACAACCTAAGACGGCTGCTCAGATTGTCTCCCAAATTGTTTATATAGATAAGAATAAGCAAAGGGCCTATAACACTACCTTGGGGAGCCAGAAATCACTTCTGTTTTACTCGATGACTTTCCCTCAATTACTACGAATTGTGACCTCTCCGACAGGAAATCACAAATCCAGTCCCATAACTGAGACTATACTCCATAATCACGCAATTTCACTACGAACTGCTTATGTGGTACAGTACCAAAAGCCTTCCGGAAATCCAGAAATACGGAATCTGAAATCCCTTGTCAATAGTACTCAATATTTCATGTCAATAAAGAGAAAGTTGTTTTTCACAAGAACGATGTTTTCTGAACCCATGTTGACTGTGTGTCAATAGACCGTTTTCTTCGAGGTAATTCATAATGTTCGAACACAATATATGATCTAAAATCCTGCTGCATCTCGACGTTAACGATATGGGCCTGTAATTTAGTGGATTACTCCTACTTCATTTCTTGTATATTAGTGTGACCTGTGCAACGTTCCAGTCTTTTGGTACGGATCTTTCGTCGAGCGAACGGTTGTATATGATTGTTAAGTATGGAGCTAATGCATCAGCATACTCCGAAAGGAACCTAATTGGTATACAGTCTGGTCCAGAAGACTTGCTTTTATTAAGTGGGTTAAGTTGCTTCACTACTAAATGGTTCAGATGGCTCTGAGCACTATGAGACTTAACATCTATGGTCATCAATCCCCTAGAACTTAGAACTACTTAAACCTAACTAACCTAAGGACATCACACACATCCATGCCCGAGGCAGGATTCGAACCTGCGACCGTAGCGGTCACGTGGTTCCAGACTGAAGCGCCTAGAACCGCACGGCCACACCGGCCGGCCTGCTTCACTACTCCGAGGACATTTACTTCGACGTTACTCATGTTGGCAGCTGTTCTCGATTCGAATTCTGGAATATTTACTTCCTCTTCTTTTGTGAGCGCATTTCGGAAGGCTGTGTTTAGTATGCTTTGGCAGCACTGTCTTCCATAGTATCTCCATTGCTATCGTGTAGAGAAGGCATTGATTGTTTCTTGGAACTAACATACTTCATATACGACCAGAATCTCTTTGGATTTTCTGCCAGGTTTCGAGACAAAGTTTCGTTGTGGAAACTGTTACAGGCATCTCGCATTGAAGTCCGCGCTAAATTTCGAGATTCTATAAAAGACCGCATATCTTATGGATTTTTCGTCTGTTTAAATTTGGCATGTTTGTTTCGTTGTTCCTGGAACAGTGTTCTAATGTACCAAGGAGGATCAGCTCCGTCGTTTGTTAATTTAATTGGTCTAAATCTCTCTATTGCTGCCGATACTATTTCTTTGAATTTAAGCCACATCTGGTCTACACTTATTAATTTGGAATGAGTGGAGATTGTGTTTCAGGAAGGCGTCAAGTGAATTTTTATCTGCTTTTTTGAATAGGTATATTTTTCGCTTATTTTTCGAGGATTTGGGGATTACAGTATTCAATCTCGCTACGACAGCCCAGTGTTCACTAATCCCTGAATCGGTTTTGATGGTCGTTGTTAACTCTGGATTAACGGACAAACAAATTATTAGAATTTCAGAAAAATTGGATGACTTATTCAAGAGAAAGAGCTTCACAAATCGAGAAAGACAGTAACATGTTGGTCCACCTGTGGCGCCTGCGTAGACAATTATTCGGCTTAGCATTGATTACCAGAGTTTTTGGATGTCCTCCTAAAGGGAATCGTGCCAAATTCTGTCCAACACACTCCCAGACAGTGGCATTTCCGAGGTGGTTGAGGGGCCTTGCCCATAAAGCTCCAAACGCCCTCAATTGAGGAGAGATCCAGCGACCTTGCTGGCCGAGGCAAGGTTTGGGAACCACGAAGAGAAGCAGTAGAAACTCTCACCGTGTGCGGGCGGGCATTACCTTGCTGAAATGGCAGCCCAGGGCGGCTTGCACGAAGGGCAACAAAACGCGGAGTAGAATATCGTCGATACACGCTGTGCTGAAAGGGTGCCACGGATGACTACCAAAGGGGTCCTCCGATGAAACGAAATGGCACACGAGACCAACACTGTTGGTTGTCTGGCCGTATGGCGGGCAGCAATCAAGTTAGTATCTCACCGCCGTCCGGGGCGTATCCATGCTTGTCTTCGGCCTGGAATCTCATTTACTAGAGTAGGATTGTCTTTAGTGAGGATTCCTGCTTTTCAACTGAAACCCGATGGCCAGCGAAGAGGTGTCTGGAGACGCCCCGGTCAGCGGTGGGATACCAAACTGACTGTCTCCCGCCTTACTGCCCGACAAGCAAGGGTATTGGTCTGGACTGCCTTTTCTTTTCATAGCTGGACCCCTTCAGTTGTCATCCGCGGCACTCTAACAGTACAGCTGTACGTCGATGGTATTCGACGCCCCATCTCTCTCTCTCTCTCTCTCTCTCTCTCTCTCTCTCTCTCTCTCTCTCTCTCCCGTGGTCGTGCGGTAGCGTTCTCGCTTCCCACGCCGGGTTCCCGGGTTCGATTCCCGGCGAGGTCAGGGATTTTCTCTGCCTCGTGATGACTGGGTGTTGTGTGATGTCCGTAGGTTAGTTAGGTTTAAGTAGTTCTAAGTTCTAGGGGACTGATGACCATAGCTGTTAAGTCCCATAGTGCTCAGAGCCATTTGAACCATTTTCTCTCTCTCTCTCTCTCTCTCTCTCTCTCTCTCTCTTTTCCCTTCATAGCTAACTATCCTGGGTTTACATTCCAGCAAGATTATTCCTGCATGCACACGGCAAGAGTTTCTACTATTTGTCTTGGTACTTGCCAAACCCTACCTCGACCAGTAAGGTTGTCGTACCTCTCCTCAGTTAAGAACGTTTGGAGCATTATGGTCAGGGCTCTCCATCCAGTCCGGAAGGTTCAGGATTTGTTGTCGCTGTTGGATAGAATTTGGCGCGATATCCCTCAGCAAGACATCCAACCAATCTGTCAATAAATGCCAAGCCGAATAACTGTCTGCACGGGTGTCACAGGTGGACAAACGCGTTATTGTCTTCCTCGATTTGTGAACCTCTTTCTCATCCAACTTTTATGAAATTGTAAACATTTGTTCGTCTGTTCAGGTATATAACATCTACCGATTTCCGTCCCATTCGGATAATTTTTTGTTGGTGAGTCGTTTCTCTGTCTTAGATTGTATAACATTCCGTAACCGCTACAGATTTTTATGGGTTGTATTATAGTTACAGTGAAATTTGACTGGAATACTCTCTTTCAAATTCTGAAGGTGGCAGGGGTAATATAGAGGAAGCGAAAGGCTATTTACAATTTGTGCAGGAAGCAGATGGCAGTTATAAGAGTCGAGGGGCGTGAAAGGGAAGCAGTGGTTGGGAAGGGAATGAGACAGGGTTGTAGCGTCTCACCGATGCTATTCAGTCTGTATATTGAACAAGCAGTAAACGAAACAAAAGAAAAATTCGGAGTAGGAATTAAAATCCATGGAACAGAAATAAAAACTTTGAGGTTCGCCTATGACATTGTAATTCTGTCAGAGACAGCAAAGGACCTGGAAGAACAGTTGAACGGAATGGACAGTGTCTTGAAAGGAGGATGTAAGATGAACATCAACAAAAGCAAAACGAGGATAATGGAATGTTGACTTAAATCGTGTGATGTTGGGGGAATTAGATTATGAAATGAGACACTTAAAGTAGTGGGTGAGTTTTGCTATTTGGGGGGCGAAATAACTGATGATCGTCGAAATAGAGAGGATACAAAATGTAGATTGGCAATGGCAAGGAAAGCGTTTCTGAAGAAGAGAAATTTATTAAGGGGCTCCGGAACACCCTATACTTGCAATGTTAAAATAACGCTTATAAATTACATTTTTCATCACAAAGTATTTGAGGTAGGAAGTTGAACTTTTTACAGATTATTTATTGGAATATGGGCTACAACTTAACACAGGGATTTTACAAAATTTTAGTTCAGTTATTAAAGATGATTTTTTTTTTCAATTGTAATGAAAATTCACAACATTTTTTTGCAATTTTTTATTTATATATTCAAAAATATACAGTTTTTTGGAAAAAGGCTGTGTTAAATTATGCAGAAGGTACTGTGTAACATTTACTGAAAGTTTGAAACAAATATGTTTGGAAGATCCTTAGAAAACATGTAATTAGTATGAGAAAACAAAAGTTTTGGGAATCGAGCGACAAAGATTGGATTAACTTTTTAGTGCATTCCAGGTCCATAGGATGGATTATCTTCATCCTCTGCAAACTCCTCCTCCAGCTTCCTCTTGTTCCTCCTCCTGTTTACTCTTGCTTGTACTTCCAGACTCTCTACAGCCCTGTCTGCAGCCCGAAGGCGTTCCTTGTCTAAAGCAAGCATCGCACGTACCATGTTAGAACCTATCTTCATTCCCATATTTCTAAATACCTTGCACCTTGCAATGTTGCCATCATTGAAAGTCGCAACAGCATCATACACACCAAAGTGAAGTGTTTCTATTCCAACAAATACAGTCTTGGGGATTCTCGACCACATAACACTATTTACACTTTCATTGGGGTTTTGAGTTTTTCCGTGAATACACTTTTTCAACAGTTCAGGTGCTGCTAAGTCTCTGAAAATAGGTTTTATCACCTCCATTATTGCATGAGGCAGATTATGCTTATGAGTGTACACTTCACCAGTTAGCAATCCTTTGTTATATTTACACCAACTGTCTTCTTCTTTGGGACACAAGCTATGTTGGGGATTTTCATCGGTTGAAGAAGTATGAAAAAAAAGAGCCCAAACAGCGTTCTTCATTTCGTCGACACTTTGTGTATTTTGCCTAATAGCCATTCCATAATAGTTCTGTATTTTGTCAATTACACTGTCAGTTAACCTTCCCTTCCCATCCAACCCTTTACCATCACTGAGTTTTTGCTTTTTGTACGAAGCTTTCAGTCGCCGAAGTCTTGTTCCCATTCGCTTCTGTACGTGTCCAATACACTCAAATTTCTGCACTACAACATCATCACCATAGGGCTTCAGTCCTTGAACATGTTTGAAACTTTTAGAATCACCGTCACCAAGGTAATTAACATATCGCACTTTATCACACGCCTCAGAACGCTGGAATATACTGGCAACACCAGCCACTTCCATTCCTCCACTACTGCCACTATAGTTAGCTTTGCAATTATTTTCATGTGTACCTTTATATTTTTGTGGACATCTATAATACTTTGATATTACTGCTACATCTAAAACTTTCCCTGTATACATACTGGTGGCAGATACTACACCATGAAGAGATGTGTGTCCCCGTTTATGCCAGGTACCATCGAACGCTGCAGTGAAATCTCTGTTACCATTATTTTCCATTGCTGCCTCTTCCACAGAGTTCTTCATAGATTCTATACAGACATCTTCTACTTTAGACCCTATTATTTTATTATAGGTCGTAAACTTGGTTGGGGGATTTGGAAGATTCATGATGCCACAGAAAATTGCACCTGCAGTAGCACCCTTACCAACTGAACGCAAGGAATAAACAAATCTAATGTTGTGTTCGTAGATTTTGCTACCATTTTCTTCAGTTGTAGTTACTGCAACACTGTTCCAAAAGGTGGTCATGTATGAACACTTATCACATTTCAGTTGTATTTCACTAGCAAGTCCTACGTGCTTTATTATGGAGAGTCCCAGACCAACTTCACTACAATGAATACATCTTACACAGTTTGAAAAAATTCCTTTGAGAACCGACATATCAAATATTTCATTCACATCCGATTCGCCCATAAAACATTCATAGTTTTCACTCATTGAACCAAGCTTCTTCTGTGAAGAATTTTCTTTCCCACTTTGACTGCTATGGGCAGGTGTACTTGAGAGGTTAGGTTCACTCACTTGGTTATCGTCTTTATTGTTTACAGTAATAACACATACCTTTGGCTTTCCAACATTTCTCCTTTTCTTAAAAGCCTTCAGAGGATTTCTAATAACTTTACTTTTACTCATTATTATACTTCAACAAAACAGAGACTCAATAAACAGAATTAATTACGAATATTTTCGAGATAACGACAGAGTAAATAAACATGAAACAATCGGCAATCACACCAGCGATATATATTGAACCATCACAGGTTAGCCACAACACATACTTTATCTCACATCACTAAAATGTACCTGATGAACACGGACGTTAATAATAATAACATTTGACAGCAGTTTAACAGCGCCACAGTGGGTCACGCCCATGTAGAAAACATTTCAAAAAATATATAAAAATAGTTGTAGTCTTCGGAATTGAATAAATTATATATCTATTAAAAGGTAATAGTCTGCAGATTCAGAAAACGCAAAAAAGTAAACATTGAACTTTTCATGATTTTTTAGCCTTTCCGGAGCCCCTTAACATCGAGTATAGTTTAAGTGTCAGGAAGTAGTTTCTGAAAGTATTTGTGTGTAGTGTAGCCATGTATGGAAGTGAAACATGGACGATAAATAGTTTAGACAACAAGAGAATAGTAGCTTTCGAAATGTGGTGCTACAGAAGAATGCTGAAGATTAGATGGGTAGACCACATAAGTAATGAGGAGATATTGAACTGAATTGGGGAGAAGAAAAATTTGTGAGACAACTTGACCAGAAGAAGGGATCGGTTGGTAGGACACATTCTGAGGCATCAAGGGATCACCAATTTAGTATTGGAGGGCAGCGTGGAGGGTAAAGATCGTAGAGGGAGACCAAGAGATGAATACACTGAGCAGATTCAGAAGTATGTAGATTGCAGTAGGTGCTGGGAGATGAAGAAGCTTGCACGGGATACAGTAGCATGGAAAGCTGCATCAAAACAGTCTCTGGACTGAAGACCACAACAGCAACAACAACAGCGAAATATTTGTTATAATACAATAATAACGTTTTTAATCAGTATCTAACGTACAAAATCAAAACTTGTTTATAGTATAATATTTAAGATGTTTTAGTCAAAATATACCGGGTGAATAAAAATTCGTGCACCCGGATTTCGCAGCGTGATTCCTCACATACTAGCAATACAAAAATGTTGTTCACAAAATTTCGCCTTGCGCATATTTCCGGCAGTAAATGAACGTTAATGACTGACAACACTGTAATCATATGTACGGTTACTACCTCTCTTAGCATGTAGTAGTGCTGCTGTGCATTTGGCGCAATGGTTAGAGTTTTGAGGTATCTAATATTTTGAGGAATCAGCATCAGTTGGACAATTTTTCTGGTCTTTACCAGGTTTCGGTTAAATTAAACTAGCCTTGTTTAGAAGCATAAATATCCTACAACATGCCACAGTAAGGCACAGTCAACATTAAAATTAAAACCTATAGTACCGTGGCACCATGTCAGCTAAGTAGTTTTATTCGACATGGTACCACGGTACTATAGGTTTTAATTTTAATTTTTACTGTGCCTTACTCTGGCATGTTGTAGGATATTTACGCTTCTGAAGAAGATTAGATCAATTTAGCCGAAACCTGGTAAAGAGCAGAAAATTTGTGCAACTCAGGCTGATTCCTCAAAATATTAGTCTCACAATCGCTGACGGGTCTGCAATATGCTAAAAATTCTTTTGGCGTAGCATACAGAAGGATGAGGGCTCCATTCTGAGTCACGGCATATTTGATTTTATTTGATAAATGTAGTCTGCGTGCTACAGTACATGGCGTCTTAATCGTCACACAGCGAGTACAGTGGGACTCCTACAAAACATTTGCACTTAACGTGCTAAGACCACAGTAAATGGAGCTACAATCATTTTTATCAGACAGCTTTCAAAGACGCTTTTTTTCATCGTGGACGCGAATTGTTTCGCACCACAGCATCTACTAGACTCCAAATCTGCTTTGTGTGTACCCTCCCTCAATGGTCCCATCGATTACTACTAACCATTATTCTTGTCACATTCAGGTCAATTACATTCGTTAGGGCCTTACGTCACCAGTAGGGCTAGCAACGTGCTTTTCAAGTAATTTCGAAAGTCGGTTACCATTTGTATGTATTATCACCATGGACCCACTAGCCGGCCGAGGTGGCCGAGCGGCTCTAGCCGCTACAGTCTGGACCGCACGACCGCTACGGTCGCAGGTTCGAAACCTGCCTTGGGCATGGATGTGTGTGTTGTCCTTAGGTTAGTTAGCTTTAAGTAGTTCTAATTTCTAGGGGAATGATGACGACAGATGTTAAGTCTCATAGTGCTCAGAGCCATTTGAACTATTTTTTTTGCAACCTATAATTATGCCTTTCAATATTGAATTTGGTTTGCGCATCTAGTAGATACAGTGATGCGAAGCAATTCAGATCCACGACGTGCTAAATGCTTCTTTAAAAGCCAACGAATGGAAACAATTGTACTTCCATTTCTGTGTTCGTAGTGTTGTTGTTGTTGTTGTGGCCTTCAGTCCTGAGCTGGTTTGATGCAGCTCTCCATGCTACTCTATCCTGTGCAAGCTTCTTCATCTCGCAGTACCTACTGCAGCCTACATCCTTCTGAATCTGCTTAGTATTCATCTCTTGGTCTCCCTCTACGATTTTTACCCGCCACGCTGCCCTCCAATACTAAATTGGTGATCCCTTGATGCGTCAGAACATGTCCGACCAACCGATCCCTTTTACTGGTCAAGTTGTGCCACAAACTTCTCTTCTCCCCAATCCTATTCAATACTTACTCATTAGTTATGTGATCTACCCATCTAATCTTCAGCATTCTTCTGTAGCATCACATTTCGAAAGCTTCTATTCCCTTCTTGTCCAAACTACAGGGTGGCGCAGATGGATCGGGTGGTTTTGAAGTGGACTGTACGTCTGGAGGGGGGGAGCCAGGTGTTCGGCGACTTCGTCCTGTGGTGGGGGGGGACGGGAAGTTTCAGTTGCAGGCTGGCAGTCAGTCGCGATGGCTACGTGGTCCGTTGAGCATCGTGTTTTCGCAGTGGAAGAGTTCATACGCAATAACGAGTCAATTGTTGCTGTGACGCGTGCCTTTCGCCGGCGTTTCAACATCCCACCTCGCGGTAGTGTTCCTAAGCGAGATACGATATTGAGTTGGGTGCATAATTTCCGCACTACTGGTTCATGTGCTCCAAAATGGACGCCTAGACCGCCAACAATAACAACGCCTGAGAACGTGGAGCGTGTGAGACGCGATGTCACTGCGAGCCCACGTCGATCAACGAGACGTCGTGCTCAAGCTCTTGGAATATCACGTCGGAGCCTTCAAAGGATTCTTAACGAAGAACTGAAATTCCACCCCTATAAAATCCTGTTGGTACAGAAGATTCTCCCAACAGACCATCTTCAAAGGCTTCAGTTTAGCCAACAGATGTTGGAGTTATTGGAAGATGTAAACCTGATTATCATGATGTCTGACGAGGCTCACTTTCACATTAACGGATACGTAAACAAGCAAAATTGCCGTTACTGGGCCGACACTAACCCAAGAGATCTACACCAACGGCCTCTCCATAGTGACAAAGTGACGGTTTGGTGTGGGGTTTCTAAGGTAGGGATAATTGGTCCTTACTTTTTTGAAAACGAAAGGGAGCAGGCGGTTACTGTTAATTCGCAGCGTTATGTGAACATGATTGAAGATTTTCTTCTCCCACAACTTGAAGAGAACAATTACGACATGGGCAATATGTGGTTCCAACAAGACGGGGCAACTGCACATACCGCTAGGATATCAATGCAAGCTGTACGCGCTCTGTTCCCTGGCCGTTTGATTTCCCGTAATGGAGATGTCCATTGGCCCCCTCGCTCACCGGACCTCACGGTATGTGACTTTTTCTTATGGGGCTATTTAAAAGCAAGGGTCTACATGAACAAACCCCGGACCATTCAGGAGTTGAAGGCAGCAATTCACACCGAAATCACATTTAGAATGTGCTTGAGCGGGCAATGCGGAACGTTAAGGACCGACTCCAAGAATGCGTCGCTCGAGAAGGAGGGCATTTGATGGATGTAATTTTTAAAAACTAACATTACTATTTTTTTGTTAATAAACTTCCATTGTAACTACACGTTTTGCACTTTATTTCAATCCAATACCTTTACAATTGACAGTTTGACAAGTATTTTAAAACCACCCGATCCATCTGCACCACCCTGTATTTATCGTCCATGTTTCACTTCCATACATGGCTACACTCCATACAAATACTTTCAGAAATGACTTCCTGACACTTAAATCTATACTCGATGTTAACAAATTCCTCTTCTTCAGAAACGCTTTCCTTGCCATTGCCAGTCTACATTTTATATCCTCTGTACTTCGACCATCATCAGTTATTTTGCTCCCCAAATAGCAAAACTCACCCACTACTTTAAGTGTCTCATTTCCTAATCTAATTCCCTCAGAATCACCCGACTTAATTCGACTACACTCCATTATCCACGTTTTGCTTTTGTTGATGTTCATCTTATATCCTCCCTTCAAGACACCATCCATTCCGTTCAACTGCTCTTCCAAGTCCTTTGCTGTCTCTGACAGAATTACAATGTCATCGGCAAACCTCGAAGTTTTTATTTCTTCTCCATGGATTTTAATACCTACTCCGAATTTTTCTTTTGTTTCCTTTACTGCTTGCTCAATATACAGATTAAATTACATCGGGGAGAGGCTACAACCCTGTCTTACTCCCTTCCCAACCACTGCTTCCCTTTCATGCCCCTCGACTCTTATAACTGCCATCTGATTTCTGTACAAATTGTAAATAGCCTTTCGCTCCCTGTATTTTACCCCTGCCACCTTTAGAATTTGAAAGAGAGTATTCCAATCAACATTGTCAAAAGCTTTCTCTAAGTCTACAAATGCTAGAAACGTAGGTTTGCATTTCCTTAATCTTTCTTCTAAGATAAGTCGTAAGGTCAGTATTGCCTCACGTGTTCCAGTATTTCTACGGAATCCAAACTGATCTTCCCTGAGATCGGCTTTTACTAGTTTTTCCATTCGTCTGTAAAGAATTCGTGTTAGTATATCGCAGCTGTGGCTTATTAAACTGATTGTTCGGTAATTTTCACATCTGTCAACACCTGCTTTCTTTGGGATATATAAGCGCAAATAATTTTTATAAGACCCACTGTAACGGTTGTATAACGATTAAGACGACTGATGCCGTGCCACACAGAGTACATTTAGCAAATAAAAACAAATACGCCTCGACCCAGAACCGAACGCTCAAGCTCCTGTGCGGTAACCCAAAATGCTAGCCATTGCACCAACTGCACAGCACTTCTGCATTATTCTGACAGCGATAGTTACTGCATCTGTGATTACAGTGTTACCAGCCTGCCAATCTTTAAAGTTCATTTACTCCCAGAAATAGACGCAGGAAGAAATTTTGTGACAGACATTTTTCTGTCACTTGTATGTGAGGAATCGAGCTGCGCAGACCGGGTGCGCGAATTTTTCTTCATCCTGTATAGAGTTTGCTAAGTGTAAACGTGCCTCATAAAGTTTGATATGTATGCATCTCATGCAAATAATTTATGAACCTTAATAGGAGAGCATGTCACAAATTTGATACAGTTACTATTTACACAATTACAACATTGAAGCATTTGAAACTTCCTGGCAGATTAAAACTGTGTGCCCGACCGAGACACGAACTCGGGACCTTTGCCTTTCGCGGGCAAGTGCTCTACCATCTGAGCTACCGAAGCACGACTCACGCCCGGTACTCACAGCTTTACTTCTGCCAGTACCTCGTCTCCTACCTTCCAAACTTTACAGGAGCTCTCCTGCGAATATTCGTATTCTCCATACGCCGGTCTCTCTGACCACAACCTTTTTCGCTCAGTGGCATACAGTCTGCCTGACCAGCACTTCCAATCCAGTTCTTCACCACGAGATTCGTATGCAATCCGAAAAAGATGGGAGAATGTAGTGGTCAGCGATGGGCAATACTATGAATCATAATTTTTTTAATTTTTTTCATAATAAAGCCCCGAACTTCGAGAAAAAAATGGCAGAAGCAATATTGTAAACCTAGTAATTCTCCAAAATTGTCAAATTCTAAAACTGATACATGTAAGAACGTAAATGTTTTTACTCGGTCATAACCTCCAAGACTCCCTTCCCCTCTCCCCAATACCTCTCCCTTGGGTCCATAATTGACAGGGTAGTTTTTTTCTGCCATTGTGTCACGTCTCCACGTCGACCCATTTTATTGGGCTGATTTCACAGGAACCGAAAAGCGACCAGTTTGCTCTTTCAAGCGAATGACTATTACCATGTCCAGTAAGTATGTCGTGCCCTTAACCATAAGGGTATTTATGTTACTATTTGCAGCCTCTGCAGCTACACGGTGAGTTGGACGCTTCCAGTACCTGACAATACTAGCAGCTGTGTCGCGGCGTGTGTTGCAGGCAGCTGGACCAGAACCAGCTGTGGTGGCTGCGGGCGGACGCCTTCCTGCGACTGAGGCAGCTGCGCAACCTCAGGCTCGACTCCAACGGGCTGACCGCCGTGCCCACGGACGCGCTCAGACCGCTCGCCCAACTGGAGGCCCTGTGAGTACACCTCAGCAGTCGCTTGCCGTCCCTCACTGCTATGTCCTCTTCTACTGATAACAGTAACACAAACTTAATCTCGTAGACTGAGCACCTCAGGCGTGAGATGGTAAGCACTAAGGGACACATGGCGTCATGATTTACTTTCTTTCTTTCGCTTTGGACTGTTTTCCGCTCCGACCTCGCCTAATTCTGGTACACGTCGGTACATCCTTATATATAAAATTCTCGTGTCACAGTGTCAGTTGCCTTACTCCTCCGAAAAGGCTCGATCGATTGTGATGAAATTTTACATTCATATTCGGTAGGTCTGAGAATCGATCGGAATCTATTTTTCATACCCCTAAGTGATCAGGGTGGTCGACCCCAAAAAAATTGTCTTATTTTTTGGACAGAACTTTTTATTTTTATTTTTTTATTATGCTGCATTAAAAAATACACACAACCCTAAATTTTCAACCTTCTACCACCAACCCATTTTTTTTAATGGCGGTTTTAATAATTCAATAATTTTCAACCCCGGTCGATAACTGATCAATTATCACTTGATCAATGGCTCGATCGATTCTGATGAAATTTTACGTGTAGATTCGGTAGGTCTGAGAATCGGTAGGAATCTATTTTTCATACCCCTAAGTGATACCGGTGGTTCAATCCAAAATTTTTTCTTATTTTTATTTTTTTATAATGTGGCATTAAAAAATACACACAACCCTAAATTTTCACCCTTCTACCACCAACCCATATTTTTAATAGCGGTTTTAGTAATTTCATAATTTGCAACCCCCATCGATCACTGATCAATGGCTCGATCGATTCTGATGAAATTTTACATGTGTATTCGGTACTTCTGAGAATCGGTCTTAATCTATTTTTCATACCCCTAAGTGATACGGGTGGTCCACCCCAAAAAATTTTTTCTTATTTTTTGGACAGAACTTTTTTTTATGATGTGGCATTACAAAATACACACAACCCTAAATTTTCGCCCTTCTAGAACCAACCCCTATTTTTAATAGCGATTTTAGAAATTTAATAATTTTCAACCCCTGTCGATAACTGATCAGTTATCACTTGATCAGTTATCCTCGCCAGGTGTCTACCGGTGATAGTCTTTCGCTATTGGACAGAAAAGCGACGACTCGAATATCCCTCTTTGAATCGACGTAACTAGACCGAGAAGTTTAACTAGGTAGCACGCGTCATTCGCCAAACCGACACTTAGGCCAAGCGCACACGCATCGATTTTTGTCGTACGGAAATATATCGTACAATCAAATTTTTTTAGTGGGACAAAGAAGTTCCTATGCTCTCCTTTGTTCCTCTAAAAGAATTTAATCACACAATATTTTGACGTACGATGAAAACCGATGCGCGTGCGCTTGGCCTTATTCGTAATGCTAACGAACACGTTTCGACACGAAATTTCCGCTACGATTGCATGCTCGTGGACGACCCGTGTATCGGATTCAATTGTTAAATCTGCGCCATCTACCGTAGAGACGCTAGAACGATTAGTGGCCGATACTGCCGGACTTCCCCCTAAGCCTTTTCTCACTACCTACAGAGTTTTCGGCCATTATTATTGTTTGTGTCACGAGCTCCCGGCAACAACGGCTGTTGCGTTACATGTATACGTCGTGTAACACGTATACGTTATTCTTACAGACTAGAGATAATGTATATGGCAAAACAACGTTTGCCGGGTCAGCTATAACCTATAAAGATTTTCAGAGGCGGAACGAAGTTCACCGATATAGCTAGTTCGTAGAAATCGTAGAAAGCCTGTATCTGGAAGTCTCAAGTTCCTGGGTGTTCCAAGCAAAATACACTCTAAGACAAAAAAAAAACCTATGCAAAACGGAAGAATCATCCAAACGGGTCGGAAATCGGTATGTGTGATGCACATGTACGGAAAAAAATTATTGCAATTTCAGAAAAATTTAATTAATTATTCGAAAGAGCTGCACAAATTGAGCAAGTGAATAGTGTGTTGCTCCACCTGTGGCCCTTGTGCAAACAGTTATTCGGCTTGGAAGTGACAGAGAGAGTTGTACGTTCTCCTGAGGAGTACCGTTCAAGTTCTGTCCAATTGGCACTTTAGATCATCAACATCCCGAGATGGTGTGATTGCCCTGTCCGTAATGCTCCAACGTTCTGAACTGGGGAGAGATCCGGCAAGCTTGCTGGCCAAGGTAGGGTTTGGCGAGCACGAAGACAGTAGAAACCATCACTGTGCGCGGCCGGTCGTCGTCTTGCTGAAATGTAAGCCCAGGATAGCTTTCCATGGAGGGCAGCAAAACGGGCTGCATAATATCGTCGATTCACCGCTGTGCTGTAAGGGTGCCCCGGATAACAACTAAAGGGATCCTGCCATGAAAATAAATGGCTTCCCAGACTTTTACTCCGTATGGCGGGCGACTAACAGGTTTGTACCCCACCCCTGTCCAAGGCGTCTCCATACACGTCGTCGCTGGGCATCGAGGCTCATTTCGAAGCAATACTCATCACTGAAGACAATTCTACTCCATTCAATAAGACTCCAGTCCGAATACGTGGAGACGCCGCATACAGTGTACCAGGTGTATCGGTATGAATGTGCGTCAAGATCCAAATGTGTCGATGGGGAACATTTGTTGTGAACGAACCTTAATTTTTTTTTGTTTGGTTGGTATGACATCTGTCAAACATATTTAGTATACATCAAGTCATGGAACAAACAACATCATATGTTTTCATCTAGTTAACAATGTCGAATTTTGTACCAGAAAGTCATGATTTGCGGAAAGCATTAATTTTTTGTTTTCATTTGAAAAAAAGTGCTGCAGAATCGCATCGAATGCCTGTCGAAGCATATGGTGATCATGCTCTATCAGAAGCAACACGCAAAAGATGGTTTCAACGGTTCAGAAATAATGATTTTGATATAAGATATGAAGAACGTGGAAGACCACCAAAAAAGTTGGAAGACGCCGAGTTGCAAGCAATATTGGATGAAGATGATACTTTGAGTCAGAATCAAATGGCAGCAATGCTAAATGTTGCACAACAAACAATTTCTGACAGTTTGAAAGCTATGGGAAAGATCCAAAAGTGTGGAAAATGGGTGCCACATGAATTGAATGAAAGACAGATGGAAAACTGAAAAACCATTTGTCAAATTTTGCTTCAAAGACATGAAAGAAAATCAGTTTTGCATCGAATTGTTACTGTCGATGAAAAATGGATTTATTTTAAGAATCCTAAACGGGAAAAATCATGGACTAATCCGGGACAACCATCAACATCGACTGCAAAACCAGATCGATTCGGCAAGAAGACAATGCTCTGTGTTTGGTGGGATCAGAAAGGTGTGACGTATCATGAACTTCTAAAACCCGGTGAAACTGAATACTAACGCTACAGACAGCAAATGATCAATTTAACTATGCATTGATCGAAAAAAGATCAGAATGGGCCAGAAGACACGGCAAAGTAGTTTTTTTGTACGACAATGCACCTGCACACAAAGCAAAACTGGTTCAGGATACAATCAAAACACTTGGCTGGGAGCTGCTACCCCACCCGCCGTATTCACCACACTTGACCCCTTCCGACTACCATTTATCTTCATCAATGGAACACGGATTGGCTGAGGAACACTTCGATTCCTACGAAGAAATCGAAACTTGGGTGTCTGAGTGGTTTGCTTCAAAAGACAAACATTTCTATTGG
Source organism: Schistocerca cancellata (assembly GCF_023864275.1). Taxonomy (NCBI): domain Eukaryota; kingdom Metazoa; phylum Arthropoda; class Insecta; order Orthoptera; family Acrididae; genus Schistocerca; species Schistocerca cancellata. The sequence continues at coordinate 191,164,970 of NC_064633.1, forward strand.
CGTGGTGTCCACAAATTGCCAGAATGGTGGTCACAATGGATAGAAAGCAATGGCCAGTACTTTGAATAAAACGTTTTTTCCTTTTCAATTCAAAATTAGTGTTTCATTTTCACAAAAAACGCTCGTTTCATACCGGTACACCCGGGATGTCTTCGTGCTTGCCAAACCGTACCTTGGCCGGCAACGTCGCCGGGTGTCTCCCCAATAGAGAACGTTCCCAGCGTTAAGGGGAGGGCCCTCCATCCAGCTCGGCATTTTGTCGATCTAACGAGCCTGGACACAATTTGCTACGATAACCCTCAGGAGGACACCTAACTACTCTCTCAATCAATGCCAAGCCTAAAAACTGCTTGCGTGAAGGCCAGAGGTGGACAAATGTGTTACTGATTTGCTCAGTTTGTTAAGTTCTTCCTCTTGAATATACGAGGTGCATTCAAGTTCTAAGGCCTCCGATTTTGTTTTCTCCGGACTGGAGAGATGGCAGCACCGTACGGCAGATGGAATTTTACCGCCAGCGGCGAGAATGAGAACTGTTTTAAATACTTAAAATGGCGACGTTTTCCTTACTTGAATAGCGTGTAATCATTCGTTTTCTGAATTTGCGTGGTGTGAAACCAATTGAAATTCATCAACAGTTGAAGGAGACATGTGGTGATGGAGTTATGGATGTGTCGAAAGTGCGTTCGTGGGTGTGACAGTTTAATGAAGGCAGAACATCATGTGACAACAAACCGAAACAACCTCGGGCTCGCACAAGCCGGTCTGACGACATGATCGAGAAAGTGGAGAGAATTGTTTTGGGGGATCGCCGAATGACTGTTGAACAGATAGCCTCCAGAGTTGCCATTTCTGTGGGTTCTGTGCACACAATCCTGCATGACGACCTGAAAATGCGAAAAGCGTCATCCAGGTGGGTGCCACGAATGCTGACGGACGACCACATGGCTGCCCGTGTGGCATGTTGCCAAGCAATGTTGACGCGCAACGACAGCATGAATGGGACTTTCTTTTCGTCGGTTGTGACAATGGATGAGACGTGGATGCCATTTTCAATCCAGAAACAAAGCGCCAGTCAGCTCAATGGAAGCACACAGATTCACCGCCACCAAAAAAATTTCGGGTAACCGCCAGTGCTGAAAAAATGATGGTGTCCAAGTTCTGGGACAGCGAGGGCGTAATCCTTACCCATTGCGTTCCGAAGAGCACTACGGTAACAGGTGCATCCTACGAAAATGTTTTGAAGAACAAATTCCTTCCTGCACTGCAACAAAAACGTCCGGGAAGAGCTGCGCGTGTGCTGTTTCACCAAGACAACGCACCCGCACGTCGAGCTAACGTTACGCAACAGTTTCTTCGTGATAACAACTTTGAAAAGACTCCTCATGCTCCCTGCTTACCTGACCTGGCTCGTAGTGACTTTTGGATTTTTCCAACAATGAAAGACACTCTCCGTGGCCGCACATTCACCAGCCGTGCTGCTATTGCCTCAGCGATTTTCCAGTGGTCAAAACAGACTCCTAAAGAAGCCTTCGCCGCTGCCATGGAATCATGGCGTCAGCGTTGTGAAAAATGTGTACATCTGCAGGGCGATTACGTCGAGAAGTAACGCCAGTTCCATCGATTTCGGGTGAGTAGTTAATTAGAAAAAAAATCGGAGGCCTTAGAACTTGAATGCACCTCGTATCATTCAGTTTTACCGAAATTGTAATCATTTGTTTGCTATACACCTACATCACGTCTACCGATTCCTCTCCCTTTCGGATAACTTCTTCATGTTGCGTACACTAAACATTTTCGTTGAGTGTATTCTATACCTTTATTTTTTTTTCAATTTTTAGTAGGTCTGAAATTTCACAAACATTTAAAACATTGCGAAAGAGGCACCCAAATGACTATTTATAATTACTTCGAACAATATTGTGGAATAATCACAATTTGAAAAAACACTTAAGAAAAGTTTTAAAATTCCGAAAACTCAAGCTATCTTTTAACTTGCGTAATTCGTCGGAAAATGAATGTTTGTTTTAAACTATAATTTATAAAAAATTTTAATAGAGACGCAGTGTTGAACATTTTTGAAACAGGATTACAAGGAGCCGAAATGAATGCAGTAGGCAACAAAAGTTACCGACTTAAGTTTACCTTACGCATCACACAGTTACATGCTTCATCTCAGACTCTAAAAGATACACAGAAAACACACTAAAATTATGTAACAGAAATAAATTACAGATGACACACAGGTTTTTGGCCTACGTAGAATACGTTGAAAACGAAAGAAACTATGCCTGTTGAACCTGCAAAACTTTTAAGGTAAACAGACAATTGAAGAAAAAAAATGGTTTTGAGCACTATGGGACTTAACTACTGAGGTCATCAGTGCCCTAGAACTTAGAACTACTTAAACCTAACTAACCTAAGGACATCACACACATCCATGCCCGAGGGAGGATTCAAACCTGCGACCGTAGCGGTCACGCGGTTCCAAACCGTCGCGCGTAGACCCGCACGGCCACAACGGCCGGCCTGACAATTGAAGAAACAAATGTTTTAAAATAGTATAAATTCCTGACGTTGCCCGAATGTGAGCTGTCTGTATCATAATGAACTCCGGGCAAACTCCAATCAGCCGAGATCGCTAGTAAACTGTTTTTTTAGATGACTGGTTTCAGTAAGATTACGTTAGGATTTTGGAATCTTCAGCTTTACACTTCGTAGAATCTTCTAAGAAGGTATCATAGACGTACCGAAATATGTCATCTAAATAAACACTTTACTAGCGATCTTGGCTGTCTGAGTTTTATCAGAGTTCATTTTAAAATAGTATGTACACCTGAATATTCAAAATAAAGGGCACATGCAATTTTATAGAATCTTTATATAAATGCTTCAAGTACAAAAGAGTTTGCAAAAGTTTAAACACATGGACATTCGAAGTAATACAATTCTAAAGCGTCAGTCTCTGTACTTAATCGGGTAATAATGTAACTAGAACCGGCCAAAATGTGAGCCCTTTTACAGTTCTGTTAAGAATAACTCGAGCATGTTCCCAGTACCAAAAATGCTGATCCATAATGTAAACAGAGGCCATAATTACGCACACTAGCGTAAGCTACACACAGCTCAGGCGAGAACCGAAGACAAATTTCAGTGCTAAGGCCTCAGAAAAATAACAGAGGTTTATGCGAATCTCACCCAAATCTTAACCATATGCTAAGAAAGGTGCCCGCCATTTACGAGGACTTGCTGAAAAGTAATTTTTTATTCTGTTGTCGATATCGGTTGCGGTGTTACATGTCACGCATATCACTCGGTCGACTTTCCGGTCTCGCTGATCCAAGTGCAACCCTCTGTCGCTAAATGGCTCCGAACTGTATAGTGTAACATGGCGGTGTGTAGCGTAACTACGTCGTTGTATGAAAAACATCAGTCTACTGACTGGTTTGATGCGGCCCGCCACGAATTCCTTTCCTGTGCTAACCTCTTTATCTCAGAGTAGCACATGCAACCTACGTCCTCAATTATTTGCTTGACGTATTCCAATCTCTGTCTTCCTCTACAGTTTTTGCCCTCTACAGCTCCCTCTACTACCATGGAAGTCATTCCCTCATGTCTTAGCAGATGTCCTATCATCCTGTCCCTTCTCCTTATCAGTGTTTTCCACATATTCCTTTCCTCTCCGATTCTGCGTAGAACCTCCTCATTCCTTACCTTATCAGTATACCTAATTTTCAACATTCGTCTATAGCACCACATCTCAAATGCTTCGATTCTCTTCTGTTCCGGTTTCCCCACAGTCCATGTTTCACTACCATACAATGCTGTACTCCAGACGTACATCCTCAGAAATTTCTTCCTCAAATTAAGGCCGGTATTTGATATTAGTAGACTTCTCTTGGCCAGAAATGCCTTTTTTGCCATAGCGAGTCTGCTTTTGATGTCTTCCTTGCTCCGTCCGTCATTGGTTATTTTACTGCCTAGGTAGCAGAATTCTTTAACTTCATTGACTTCGTGACCATCAATCCTGATGTTAAGTTTCTCGCTGTTCTCATTTCTATTACTTCTCATTACCTTATTCTTTCTCCGATTTACTCTCAAACCATACTGTGTACTCATTAGACTGTTCATTCCGTTCAGCAGATCATTTAATTCTTCTTCACTTTTACTCAGGATAGCAATGTCATCAGCGAATCGTATCATTGATATCCTTTCACCTTGTATTTTCATTCCACTCCTGAACCTTTCTTTTATTTCCATCATTGCTTCCTCGATGTACAGATTGAAGAGTAGGGGCGAAAGGCTACAGCCTTGTCTTACACCCTTCTTAATACGAGCACTTCGTTTTTGATCGTCCACTCTTATTATTCCCTCTTGGTTGTTGTACATATTGTATATGACCCGTCTCTCCCTATAGCTTACCCCTACTTTTTTCAGAATCTCGAACAGCTTGCACCATTTTATATTGTCGAACGCTTTTTCCAGGTCGATAAATCCTATGAAAGTGTCTTGATTTTTCTTTAGCCTTGCTTCCATTACTAGCCGTAACGTCAGAATTGCCTCTCTCGTCCCTTTACTTTTCCTAAAGCCAAACTGATCGTCACCTAGCGCATTCTCAATTTTCTTTTCCATTCTTCTGTATATTATTCTTGTAAGCAGCTTCGATGCATGAGCTGTTAAGCTGATTGTGCGATAATTCTCGCACTTGTCGGCTCTTGCCGTCTTCGGAATTGTGTGGATGATGCTTTTCCGAAAGTCAGATGGTATATCGCCAGACTCATATATACTACACACCAACGTGAATAGTCGTTTTGTTGCCACTTCCCCCAATGATTTTAGAAATTCTGATGGAATGTTATCTATCCCTTCTGCCTTATTTGACCGTAAGTCCTCCAAAGCTCTTTTAAATTCCGATTCTAATACTGGATCCCCTATCTCTTCTAAATCGACTCCTGTTTCTTCTTCTATCACATCAGACAAATCTTCACCCTCATAGAGGCTTTCAATGAATTCTTTCCACCTATCTGCTCTCTCCTCTGCATTTAACAGTGGAATTCCCGTTGCATTCTTAATGTTACCACCGTTGCTTTTAATGCCACCAAAGGTTGTTTTGACTTTACTGTATGCTGAGTCTGTCCTTCCGACAATCATATATTTTTCGATGTCTTCACATTTTTCCTGCAGCCATTTCGTCTTAGCTTCCCTGCACTTCCTATTTATTTCATTCCTCAGCGACTTGTATTTCTGTATTCCTGATTTTCCCGGAACATGTTTGTACTTCCTCCTTTCATCAATCAAGTATCTCATCTGTTACCCATGGTTTCTTAGCAGCTACCTTCTTTGTACCTATGTTTTCCTTCCCAACTTCTGTGATGGCCCTTTTTAGAGATATCCATTCCTCTTCAACTGTACTGCCTACTGCGCTATTCCTTATTGCTGTATCTATAGCGTTAGAAAACTTCAAACGTATCTCGTCATTCCTCAGTACTTCCGTATCCCACTTCTTTGCGTATTGATTCTTCCTGACTAATGTCTTGAACTTCAGCCTACTCTTCATCACTACTATATTGTGATCTGAGTCTATATCTGCTCCTGGGTACGCCTTACAATCCAGTATCTGATTTCGGAATCTCTGTCTGACCATGATGTAATCTAATTGAAATCTTCCCGTATCTCCCGGCCTTTTCCAAGTATACCTCCTCCTCTTGTGATTCTTGAACAGGGTATTCGCTATTACTAGCTGAAACTTGTTACAGAACTCAATTACTCTTTCTTCTCTTTCATTCCTTGTCCTAAGCCCATATTCTCCTGTAACCTTTTCTTCTACTCCTTCCCCTACAACTGCATTCCAGTCGCCCATGACTATTAGATTTTCGTCCCCCTTTACATACTGCATTACCCTTTCAATATCCTCATACACTTTCTCTATCTGTTCATCTTCAGCTTGCGACGTCGGCATGTATACCTGAACTATGTTGTCGGTGTTGGTCTGCTGTCGATTCTGATTAGAACAACCCGGTCACTGAACTGTTCACAGTAACACACCCTCTGCCCTACCTTCCTATTCATAACGAATCCTACACCTGTTATACCATTTTCTGCTGCTGTTGATATTACCCGATACTCATCTGACCATAAATCCTTGTCTTCCTTCCACTTCACTTCACTGACCCCTACTATATCTAGATTGAGCCTTTGCATTTCCCTTTTCAGATTTTCTAGTTTCCCTACCACGTTCAAGCTTCTGACATTCCACGCCCCGACTCGTAGAATGTTATCCTTTCGTAGATTATTCAATCTTTTTCTCATGGTAACCTCCCCCTTGGCAGTCTCCTCCCGGAGATCCGAATGGGGGACTATTCCGGAATCTTTTGCCAGTGGAGAGATCATCATGACACTTCTTCAATTACAGGCCACATGTCCTGTGGATACACGTTACGTGTCTTTAATGCAGTGGTTTCCATTGCCTTCTGCATCCTCATGTCGTTGATCATTACTGATTCTTCCGCCTTTAGGGGCAATTTCCCACCCCTAGGACAAGAGAGTGCCGTGAACACCTATCCGCTCCTCCGCCCTCTTTGACAAGGCCGTTGGCAGAATGAGGCTGACTTCTGCCGCCAATGCTGATTATTTATCAAAATTTAGGCAGTGGCGGGGATCGAACCCGGGACCGAAGACGTTTTGATTATGAATCAAAGACGCTACCCCCAGATCACCCATAATCACCATAACAAGGAAGGGGAGTTTAAAATTGGAAGTGCCAAACGAAAATTTTTTTCGTTTTCTTAATCTCATCAGTTCATTAAATGGTAAACTGCATATTAAAAATTCATAAAATGAAACAATAAACCGCAGATGTTACGTTATTGGTTTTTAATTTCAAAATTGCTCTGAGATGCTATCATTTATTATATTATTTATTATTAATTCCTTTCATTCCTTATGTGGAGCACAGGGCTGCAACAAAGGATCGCCATCTTGTATTGTCTTCTGCTAGTATCTTCATTTCTTCCCATTCTATTCCTTGCTGATGGCCTTCTGCTTCAACTGACCGTCTCCGTGTCACTTTGGGCCTGCCTCGTCTCCGTCGTCCTTGCGGGATCCAGTCAAGCGCAATATGTTCATTTGGTCTTCTAAGAGTATGTCCTAACCATCTCCACTTCTTACTTCTGATTTGCAGCCAATTGGCTTCTGGTTTGTTCTTTCCCAAAGAGTTTCGTTAGAGATGACATTTTGCCACCGTATCCCCAAGATGTTCCTCAGGCATCTGTTGTTGAATGTCTGCAGCTTATGAATTAACTGTTTTGTCACTTTCCATGGTTCACATCCATAAAGGAGCACAGATTTTACATTACATTTAAATATCCGCAATTTGGTCCTCAGTGATATTTCTTTCGATCTCCAGATAGAACGTAGAGTTGTGAAAGCTCCTCTTGCTTTGTTGATGCGGCTGTTAATGTCCTCTGTTGCACCGCCATCTGGTGTAATCATGCTTCCAAGGTAGCGAAACTTATCCACCTTTTCAATTATCTGGCTCCCAAACAGTGTTGTTATCATTTGTCCACATGTCTTTAGCTTTTTGGGCGTTAATTTTCAAGCCAACTTCCTTCGTTGCAGATTTCAGATCTTCTAGCTTCTCTTTCATGTAACTGAGGCTGTGGGATAGAAGGCAAAGGTCATCTGCAATCTAGGTCTTCTAGAAGTGTCCCATTGCTCCATTTTATTCCTCTCACTTTATGTATTGCTTGCGCCATTACAAGATTAAGTACATGTTAAAAAGCATCGGTGAGAGCATGCAGCCTTGTTTAGCTCCTGTTTTCACTGCTATTGGATCTGAAAGCAGACCTTGATGTTGAATCTGGCATGTGTAGTTTTCATACATGCACTTGACGAGGGCTATTATTTTCTTGGGGATTCGAAAAGTTCGCAGTGAACTACAAATTTTTGTTCTACTTATACTGTCAAATGCCATTTCAAACTCTACAAACAGCATGTAAAGTGGTGACTGGTATTCTTATGAATGTTCTGCTATCATTCTCAAGGTGTTTATCTGGTCAAGGCAAGAACGACCTTCCCTGAATCCTGCTTGTTCCCTTCTTATTTTCTTGTCTACATGTGCTTTTACCTTATTTAGGATTATTCGTGAAAGGATCTTACTTGAGATTGACAGCAGGGTGATGCCTTTCCAATGATCACAAACGGATAGGTCTCCTTTCTTAGGGAGCTCGATGAGCAGCCTCTGTTCCAGTCATTTGGTACTTGTTCATTCATCCATATGGCTGTCAGGAGTGGATGTAAAATTTCTGCTGTTGTAGAGGGATCTGCTTTAAGTAATTCTGGGTTGATGTTGTCCTGGCCTGGAGCTTTTCCGTTTTTTATTTGTTGTGCAGCTGGTGCAGTGGACATGGTATTACTGAGAATTAAATATCACAAAATGTGTTCAGGTAGGACCCACACCACAGAACCATGCTAGGGATGTATATATTACACTACTGGTCATTAAAATTGCTACACCACGAAGATGACGTCCTACAGACGCGAAATTTAACCGACAGGAAGAAGATGCTGTGATATGCAAATGATTAGCTTTTCAAAGCATTCGCACAAGGTTGGCGCCGGTGGCGACACCTACAACGTGCTGACAGCACAAACAGCAGTTGACGGCGTTGCCTGGTGAAACGTTGTTGTGATGCCCCGTGTAAGGAGGAGAAATGCGTACCATCACGTTTCCGACATTGATAAAGGTCGGATTGTAGCCTATCCCGATTGCGGTTTATCGTATCGCGACATTGCTGCTCGCGTTGGTCGAGATCCAATGACTGTTAGCAGAATATGGAATCGGTGGGTTCAGGAGGGTAATACGAAACGCCGTGCTGGATCCCAACGGCCTCGTATTACTAGCAGTCGAGATGGCAGGCATCGTATGCGCAAGTCTGTAACGGATCGCGCAACCACGTGTCAATCCCTGAGTCAACAGATGGGGACGATTGCAAGACGACAACCATCTGCACGAACAGTTCGACGACGTTTTCAGCAGCATGGACTATCGATTCGGAGACCATGGCTGCGGTTACCCTTGACGCTGCATCACAGACAGGAGCGCCTGCGATGGTGTACTCGACGACGAACCTGGGTGCACGAATGGCAAAACGTCATGAATCCAGGTTCTGTTTACAGCATCATGATGGTCGCATCCGTGCGACATCGCGGTGAACGCACATTGGAAGCGTGTATTCGTCATCACCATACTGGCGTATCACCCGGCGTGATGGTATGGGTTGCCATTGGTTACACGTCTCGGTCGCCTCTTGTTCACATTGACGGCACTTTGAACACTGGACGTTACATTTCAGATGTGTTACGACCCACGGCTCTACCCTTCATTCGATCCCTGTGATACCGTACATTTCAGCAGGATAATGCACGACCGTATGTTGCAAATCCTGTACGGGCCTTTCTGGATACACAAAATGTTCGACTGCTGCCCTGGCCTGCACATTCTGTACATCTCTCGCCAATTGAAAACGTCTGGTTAATGGTGGCCGACCAACTGACTCGTCACAATACGCCAGTCACTACTCTTGATGAACTGTGGTATGGTGTTGTAGTTGCATGGGCAGCTGTACCTGTACACGCCATCCAAGCTCTGACTCAATGCACAGGCGTATCAAGGCCGTTATTGCGGCCAGAGGTGGTTGTTCTGGGTATTAATTTCTCAGGATCTATCCACCCTAATTGCGTGAAAATGTAATCACATGTCAGTTCTAGTATAATATCTTTGTCCAATGAATACCCGTTTATCATCTGCATTTCTTCTTGGTGTAGCAATTTTAATGGCCAGTAGTGTATAAACATAGCCCCGATCCAGAATAGAACACACGTCTCTGTCATGTTTTTTGATTCAAGATTAAATCTGTTTCACCTACTTTCCTTCTGGTTTACCCTGTATGTATCAGGGATGAGAAAGATGGCTGGTAGTTCAGGAACTTGTCGGCGTGCGCCTGTCACACAGACGGGAGGCGGGCAGCGCAGAAAAACCTGTTCCCCTCTTGCCCGACTCTCGTCTCTCAAAATCCCATTCAGTGGTGAGAGGAAGCTTGGCAAGGGCCCGTGACAGAGCAGCAGGAAGTGCTTATGGAAATACCGCGGAACATAAAAAGGAGTGCTGCGACAGCTTTTACTGTCAACTGATAATGGCTCTCGTGATATATGACAAGCGGCCTCTCACACAACTGCGACTCCGAGTCTGCCGCACAACTGTATCATTCGCTGCCTCCGGGAACTGCGCTACAGCTAACAGAGTTCCGACCTATCGACCGAGAAAGAGGGTGGAGGAAATACAAGCTCTTACCTGTACTTTTTTCTTTCAAAATACGAAAATTAAATGTACGAGATCGTCATTAGTAGTCTGAAAAGCTCGTAAGGCTATTGCAGCAGACGCTGTGCTGAGAAATAGTTGTTGAGAAAGTATTCTATACGTTCCGCCATTTTCGAATTATTTAGCATTGGAGTTAGCCAACCAGGTCGCTGGGCGTGCAAATTCAAGCACCAACACGCGCTAAAATGCGGTAGTACACAGACATGTGTGGCTCCGTGAGTTACCACTTGTTCAAATGTTTCATTACCACTTAAAATATGCCTTTTCCGAAAGTGACCGGCTAACGATAGGTGAGCAAAACCAAGATTCAGTTTGAGGAAACCAAACGAAGTACTCTTTTGGCGACACCACCTCTGGCCGGCTCTTTGAATTTGCGCTCGCGACGACCTAATTGGTTAATTTCAATGTTAAATAACTCGGAAACAGCGCAACGTTTATAATTTTTTTCTTAACAGTTAATTTTCAGCACAGTCTGTAGCCCCCTTACAAACTTTACAGACTGTTTGTGACCACTGTACTGTTTTGTTATAACTAATACGATAAAAACACATTATTGACTTAAACATAATTAAAAAAACAGTAACACGATCGTCACAGTCTGATGATTACGTAAATAAAAAAATGAATTCTTTACTCTGTTCGGATCTCAGAAGTCGCAAGATTCTAATTTTCCCGAATCTTTGAAGGTGGTCAGTATACAAAGCCCCTCCGTCATCAGGCCACAAGTGGCCCATCGGGACCATCCGACCGCCGTGTCACCCTCAGATGAGGATGCGGATAGGAAGGGCGTGTGGTCAGCACACCGCTCTCCCGGACGTTATGATGGTTTTCTATGACCGGAGCCGCTACTATTCGGTCGAGTAGCTCCTCAATTGGCATCACGAGACTCATCCACCCTGAAAAATGGCAACAGGGCAAGGCGGCCCGTGTAGACACCCACCCAAGTGCCGGCCATGCCCGACAGCGCTTAACTTCGGTGATGTGACTGGAACTGGTGTATCCATTGCGACAAGGCCGTTGGCGGTCAGTATTCAAGGTGATTTTAAAAAAATAAAAACGTTTACAAACTGGCATGCGACACTGGGTGTTGTGACTTGGCAAGACAGCCAAGCCACTATGATTGGTAGCCGAACGGCACGCGTTAAGCTCACGCAGGCTGGCGTGAGGTCTGGAACATTTAAGGAAGTTAGACTTTAGCAAAAAAGGTCGTAGCTGTTGGAATACTTAACTTTATTCCATAATTGGTGAACATCGGTCTGACGGTACATGCATCACAAGACAAATAGCAAATGATAATGGCGCCTTGCTAGGTCGTAGCAAATGACGTAGCTGAAGGCTATGCTAACTATCGTCTCGGCAAATGAGAGCGTAATTTGTCATTGAACCATCTCTAGCAAAGTCGGCTGTACCACTGGGGCGAGTGCTAGGAAGTCTCTGTAGACCTGCCGTGTGGCGGCGCTCGGTCTGCAATCACTGATAGTGGCGACACGCGGGTCCGGCGTATACTAACGGACAGCGGCCGATTTGAAGGCTACCACCTAGCATGTGTGGTGTCTGGCGGTGACACCACACTGGGCATTCAACATGGATCAGTAATCACTTAGGAACCGGCGGTCGCAAAGGCCATCCAGGGCTACTAAATGATGTTGTAGTTGTTTAGTCACATGCTACAATTGTACACAAACTACAGGAGATTCTATAAGTTCTGTCCAGATGCATGGAGACACGCCTGATGTCGACGCTGCATTGAAATGCATACCCTATCAGAGACACCTGGGCTATCTCAAAGACATTCTTCTGCCACAACAATCCTGCCCACTAGATCCTCCGGCAACATAACAGGTGTTTCATACACAAGACCCTTCAGATACCCCACAGCTAAAGTTCCATTGGGTACCGATGTGGTGGTCGTGGCGGCGATGCGACTGGCCCACCGCGACCAACCAGCGGCCGGGAAAGGTTTTCTGCAAAAAATGGCTCTGAGCACTATGGGACTCAACATCTTAGGCCATAAGTCCCCTAGAACTTAGAACTACTTAAACCTAACTAACCTAAGGACATCACACACACCCATGCCCGAGGCAGGATTCGAACCTGCGACCGTAGCAGTCCCACGGTTCCGGACTGCAGCGCCAGAACCGCTAGACCACCGCGGCCGGCTGGTTTTCTGCAGATGTGCCCTCACTCGTCTGCTGAAACGCGGGTGGGGGGTCTCCGTCGTGCTGAAATCGAATGCTGCGACGAGTAGGCGTGGGAACATCATTCAGCTTGTCCGGTAGAATCTCTCGCAGGAATATGAGATACAGGCAACCATCAAGTTGGTCCGGGAGAATGGGCGGCCTAATTAAACAGTCGCTGACGTTGCCAGCCCATACGTGACCGTAGCGCCCTGTCGTGGCGGTTCTTATGTGATTATTGTCCTTGTTGTATGACTGATATGTCATGTAAATTTGTAAACGTCTTTTTGAATTATCCTGCATACATTTTTCGGTACCGATTGATATTAAACTGCTTTTAAAACAGCAATTTACTTTTCATTAAAAACTACACTGTCCTGTGTGAATTAGTTTTAGGTGTCAAAGAGAGAGGAATCAGATACATTCCCAACAAAAGTGGTTTTGGTTTATGTTCCAAACGGAAAACGAATATGTGTTGTGTGTAGAAATGAACATGATACTTTCTTTTGTTGCATCGGGGTTTATTCCTTAAGACAAGACAGTTGTAAAACAGAAATGGGTGATACGATATGTACAATGGTTGGACAAAATAGAACGAACACCCACGTGATGAGGTGTAAGACCATTTTTGACGTATACTTCTTGAACAGAAATCTCCAATGTTATTGAGTCTGTACAATGAGAGAGCAGTAACCAAAAACCAGGGAGAGATTTGGAAAGGGAATTAAAGTTCAGGGAGAAGAAATTAAAAATTTAATGTTTCCTGACGATATTGTAATTCACTGTAATGGATGTAAACCAATAAAACTAGGTGATGCATAGAGAATTACATTAGGAGCTCTCACGCTAAAAGTAGTCGATGAGTTTTGCTGTTTGGGTAGCAGAGTAACAGATGAGGGCCAACGGCGAGAGGATATAAAATGCAAACTGTCTACAGTAAGGAAAGCATTTCTGACAGAGAAGGAATTTCTTAACATATAATGTAAATTTAAGTGTTAGGAATTCTTTTCTGAAGATATTTCTGTGGAGTATAGCCTAGTACGGTTCTGAAACGTATCCGATAAACAGTTCGGGGCGGACAAAAAGTGAATAATAGCTTCTGAAATGTGGTGCTGCAGGATTGCTGAAGATTAGTTAGATCGAGAGGTGCTGAATCTTCTTCTTCGTATGCCTTTTTTTCCCGTACCTGCACAGAGTCAGCGTGGTTAATATTGTATTTGACCTAGTTAATGTTAGTGGCTGGCGGGATGCCCTTCTTGTCGCCACCGCTATACCCCCACGAAGTGTTTTCTGTACTCAGCCCTCTGCGTGTTGTATTATCCAAGCGAAAGAGAACAAATGTTCTCGAAATGTTTGCGAATCTAGCAGCTGAACCGGAAGATGGGTACCGAGGCGGTATTCGCGTAGTCGGTTGTCTGAAACAGCCCGAAAACTCATCCAGGTTGAGCGTGCATTGGCCCTCCTCGTTAATCCGCCAGGTGGATTCTGTCAGGGGACAGTGAGCCTTCTCTAATCCTGAAAACGCCATGCTGACATGCGCGGGCAACCAGGCGGGTGAGAGGCTCTGAATCTAATTGGGGAAAATGAAATTTATGACAGTTCGACAAACAAAAAGAATCGGTTGATAGGACACATGCGTAGGGGTCAAGAAATCGTCAATTTGTAATCAACGAAAGTGTGGCGAGTGAAAATTGTTGAGCCTTTAATGCAACAATCGGGTTCAGATGAATGTAGGCTGCGTTAGACACACAGGCATGAAATGGCTTGCACAGGATAAACTACCTTGGAGAGCTGCACCAAACAAGTCTCAAGCTGAAGACCACAACAACAGCAACAACAACAGTAGTACTACCCAAACACCATATTACTGCAATTGGCCTCCCTTGACCGTGATAGGAAATTCGCAGAGACACTACAGTATGCAAAAGCTACATCAGTTTTTTCGAGTGTCGTATGCACTGTGGAAGACTTAATGGCTTGACGAACATGTTGTCTGGTCGTTAAAAAAACATAGCACCGTTTGATCTGCTTCAAGGGCACCCACACCCCCTAGTGCAATCATATTGTGATGGACTAACATATTCAGTTTCCACAACATTCATAATAATACTGAAGAGAGTGTCAGTAGGTGTACAAGAGAAATTGCAGAAAATGCTCCTGGTTTTACTTCAAATCAAATGGCTCTAAGCACTATGGGACTTAACATCTGAGGTCATCAGTCCCCTAGACTTAGAACTACTTAAACCTAACTAACCTAAGGACATCACACACATCCATGCCCGAGGCAGGATTCGAACCTGCGACCGTAGCCGCAGCGCGGTTCCAGGCTGAAGCACCGAGAACCGCTCGGCTACAGCGACCGGCCCTGATTTTACTTTTGAGGTTGACATACAAATTCCCCTAAAACCTAAACAAACTTAAATGTGTGAAGATGTCTACTTCATAATACGACGTATACCAATACTTTAGTGAAGTGCAGTGCACTGTTTTGGTCGAACATTTCCTTCAAAAATTTTTGCGACAATTGACTTATACTAAAGAAATAAATTCCGCTTAACTTTTATTTGATATGTTTGCTTCAAGACAATTACCAACGATTCAGACACATCGTTAACGGTTAGCAGTCCTCTCTCTTTAAAAGAAGCAATTTTGAATGCTAGAGTTGAGATAATAGGTGATTATATTGTAACGGTATGCCTCTATCATTACTGCAGTATAACTAAGAGGAACACGCGGAAAGTAAGCAAATGATAACCGTCTCCATATTAGGTGTCTCCTATATGCCGACAACACGAGTTGCGCGTTTAACGATCACCGCGTATACGCAGAGAAGATTACGTTGTCGCGTTTGCCTAATTATCCATAGCGACTTCTAGGTATTTGGTGACAAAGCGTAATTGGCCGTACTTAGCAAGATTTTCGTGTAATCTGCTAACGTAACTATAGGGAAAGAGGACACGGTACCGTCGTGTTAGGTAATTACTTCACAGTCTGAACTGTTACAGGAGTTGCCCAAAATGGGAAGATGTCGATGGGTGGTAATTTAGCGCCAAATTACCATGTGTTTTGTGCTGCATCTAACCTGACGAAGAATTCTTAGTATCGTGTTGTACTTTTGGTCTTCAGAACGACACTTGTGTGATACAGCTCTCCATGTTAGTCCATTCTACATCTAAATCTACACGGTTAGTTTGCAATTCACAATTAAGTCCTTGGCATCGAACCACATTGAAGCTATTTCTCTAGCATTCCACTCTCAAAAAGCACAAGGGAAAAATGAACATTTAAATCTTCCGTGCGTGCTCTGATTTCTCTTCTTTTCCTATCATGACCATTCCTCTCTATGTAAATGGGCACCAGTAAGATATTTTCACACTGTGAGGAGAAAGCTCGTCACGGAATTTTCATGAGAAGATCCTGCCGCAACGAAAAACGCCTCTGCCTTAATGATTCCACCCCAGTTTGCGCATCATATCCGTGGCACTCTCTCCCCTAATTCACAAAAGTACAAAGCGAACTGCCCTTCGCTGAAGTTTTTCTGTGTCCCTCCGTCTATTCTGTCTGAGGCGGATCCCACACCGCGCAGCAGTATTCAAGAAGAGGGTGGACAAGCGTAGCATAAGCAGGATCTTTAGTAATCCTGTTGCTTCTTCTAAGTGTTTTGCCAATAAATCGCAGTCCTTGATTTGCTTTATCCACAACATTATCTATGTGATCGCTCCAATTGAAGTCATGCGTAATTGTAATCCCTAAGAATTTTTAGCTGAATTTACATCCTTTAAATTTGTGTCATTTATAGTGTAATCTAATTTTATCGGATTCCTTTTACTACTAATGTGGGCTTTCATTATTTAGTCTCACTTGCCACTTTCCGTACCACACAGATATCTTGTATAACTCGTTTTACATTCGGATTTGATCATCTGATGACTTTGCTAGACGATAAATGACAGCTTGATCTGAAAACAATCTAAGACGTCTGCTCAGATAGTCTCCAAAATCGTTTATCTAGATCAGGAACAGCAGAAGGCACTATAACACTTCCTTGGGGAACGCTACATTTTACTTCTGTTTTACTCAGTGACTTTTCGTGAGTTACTACGAACTGTTACCCTTCTGACAGGAAATCACGAGTGTAGTCGCACGACTGACACGATACTCCATAGGCACCCAATTTTATTAGACGTCGATTGTGGGAAAGCTACAAATTTGAACTCAGTTTGACATCCCCTTCCGATAGCACTCACTACTCCGTGAGAATAAAGAAATAGTTGTTTTTCACAATGACGGTATTTTCTGAATCAGTGTTGGCTGTTTGTCAATAAATCGTTTTCTTCGAGGTAACGTTCGGACATAGCATTATGTTCCAAAATCCTATTGCAAATCGACGTTAGGGATATGGGTTTGTAATTAAATGGATTATTCCTATTTCCCTTCTTGAGTATTGCCGTCACTTGTGCTCCTTTCCAGTCTTTACGTAAGGATCTTTCTACGAGCGAGGGGTTGTGTATGATTGCTAAGTATGCGGCTATTATATCAGCATACTCTGAAAGGAACATGACTAGTATACGATCTGTACCAGACGCCTTGGCTTTATTAAATGATCTAAAGTGCTTTGCTAGAACGAAGATATCTACTTTCAAATTACTCATGTTACAGTTGTTCTTGATTCGAATTCTGGAGTATTTAGTTCGTCTTCTGTTGTGAAGGAACTTCGGAAAACCATGTTTAGTTATTCTGCTTTCAGCACTAACATTACCATTGTTATGGCGCACTGAGGGTACTGATTGTGTCTTTTCGCTTGTGTACTTTACATACGACGATAATCTCTTTAAATTTTCTGCCAGATTTCGAGACAGAGTCTCGTTGTGGAAAGTATTCAAAGCATCTCGCATTAAAGTTCGCGCTAAATTTGGAGCTTCCGTAAAACATAGCCAATCTTGGGAATTTTCTTTTCCTTTAAATTTGACATGTTTTTTTCGTTGCTTCTGCAACAGTGTTCTCATCTCTTTTGTGTACTATGCGGGATCAGTACCATCTCTTATCAGTTTATTTAGTATATGTCTCTCAATAGCCATCGATACTATTTCTTTGAATTTAAACTTACTGGTCTACATTTACATGGTCAGATTGTAAAGTGTACATACTGTCCCTTAGGAAGGCGTACCCCCCCCCCCCCCCCCAGAACCGTGGACGTTGCCGTTGGTGGGGAGGCTTGCGTGCCGCAGCGACACAGATGGCCGTACCGTAGGTGCAACCACAACGGAGGGGTATCTGTTGAGAGGCCAGACAAACGTGTGGTTTCTGAAGAGGGGCAGCAGCCTTTTCAGTAGTTGCAGGGGCAACAGTCTGGATGATTGACTGATCTGGCCTTGTAACATTAACTAAAACGGCCTTGCTGTGCTGGTACTGCGAACGGCTGAAAGCAAAGGGAAACTACAGCCGTAGTGAAAGGAGACGAAAATTTAATAGTGATGGGTGACTGGAATTCGGTAGTAGGAAAAGGAAGAGAAGGGGACGTAGTAGGTGAATATGGATTGGGGGTAAGAAATGAAAGAGGAAGCTGCCTGGTAGAATTTTGCACAGAGCACAACTTAATCATAGTTAACACTTGGTTCAAGAATCATAAAAGAAGGTTGTATACATGAAAGAAGCCGGGAGATACTGACAGGTTTCAGATAGATTATATAATGGTAAGACAGAGATTTAGGAACCAGGTTTTAAATTGTAAGACATTTCCAGGGGCAAATGTGGACTCTGACCACAATCTATTGGCTATGAACTGTAGATTAAAACTGAAGAAACTGCAAAAAGGTGGGAATTTAAGGAGATGGGACCTGGATAAAGTGACTAAACCAGAGGTTGTACAGAGTTTCAGGGAGAGCATAAGGGAACAATTGACAGGAATGGGGGAAAGAAATACATTAGAAAAAGAATGAGTAGGTTTGAGGGATGAAGTAGTGAAGGCAGGTGAGGATCAAGTAGGTAAAAAGACGAGGGCTAGTAGAAATCCTAGGGTAACAGAAGAAATATTGAATTTAATTGATGAAAGGAGAAAATATAAAAATGCAGTAAATGAAGCAGGCAAAAAGGAATACAAACGTCTCAAAAATGGGATCGACAGGAAGTGCAAAATGGCTAAGCAGGGATGGCTACAGGACAAATGTAAGGATGTAGAAGCTTATCTCACTAGGGGTAAGATAGATACTGCCTACAGGAAAATTAAAGAGACCTTTGGAGAAAAGAGAACCTCTTGTATGAATATCAAGAGCTCAGATGGAATCCCAGTTCTAAGAAATGAAGGGAAAGCAGAAAGTTGGCAGGAGTATATAGAGGGTCTATACAAGGGCGATGTATTTGAGGACAAAATTATGGAAATGAAAGAGGATGTAGATGAAGATGAAATGGGAGATATGATACTGCGTGAAGAGTTTGACGGAGCACTGAAATACCTGAGTCGAAACAAAGCCCCGAGAGTAGATAACATTCCATTAGAACTACTGACAGCCTTGGGAGAGCCAGTCCTGACAAAACTCTACCATCTGGTGAGCAAGATGTATGATACAGGCGAAATATCCTTAGACTTCAAGAAGAATATCATAATTCCAATCTCAAAGAAAGCAGGCGTTGACAGATGTGAAAATTACCGAACTATCAGTTTCATTAGTCACGGCTGCAAAATACTAACGCGAATTTTTTTACAGAAGAATAGAAAAACTAGTAGAAGCCGACCTCGGGGAAGATCAGTTTGGATTCCGTAGAAATATTGGAACACATGAGGCAATACTGACCCTACGACTTATCTTGGAACGAAAGGCAAACCTACGTTTCTAGGTGTTGTTGACTTAGAGAAAGCTTTTGACAATGTTGACTTGGAAGGAAAGGCAAACCTACGTTTCTAGGTGTTGTTGACTTAGAGAAAGCTTTTGACAATGTTGACTGTAATACTGTATTTCAGATTCTGAAGGTGGCAGGGGTAAAATACAGGGAGCGAAAGGCTACTTACAATTTGTACAGAAACCAAATGGCAGTTATAAGAGTCGAGGGACATGAAAGGGAAGCAGTGGTTGGGAAGGGAGTGAGACAGGGTTGTAGCCTCTCCCCGATGTTATTCAATCTGTATATTGAGCAAGCAGTGAGGGAAAAAAAATAAAATTTCGGAGTAGGTATTAAAATCCATGGAGAAGAAATGAAAACCATGAGGTTCGCCGATGACATAGTAATTCTGTCAGAGACAGCAAAGGACTTGGAAGAGCAGTTGAACGGAATGGATAGTGTCTTGAAAGGAGGATATAAGATGAACATTAACAAAAGCAAAACGAGGATAATGGAATGTGTAAGGTGTCAGGCAAATCCAACACCTTCCATGAAAACCCTGACATGATAAGGAAATCCAGTAGTATGTCACATAGCTCCGAATAAATCGTGACATTAAATTAACCAAAGTAATACGAGTAACGAGTGAGCAAATGGAATACCACAGACTAACACAAGAATGCCTAAATGCATGTCATACCTTCCTACCGTGAGACAGACGCAGTTCCGAGGGGAGAAACGAGAACAGAAGCCGAGAGCAGAACCGTGTTAAGCTGGAAGGCCCTACGATAAGGGACGGACACCCACGTCGCCAGCTAACCGCTAGGACCACCCCAGCCGCAAGTTTTAGCGTGAGACTTTTTCGCGTCTCCGTTACGTCAGGACCACCCCCCAGCCCATGTTAAAAGATAGAGCCCTCCAGAAGAACAGTACAGATCTTACGATAACCCTTAAAATACCACACCAGCTGCAAGTCTTAGCGTGAGACTTTTTCGCGCCTCTGTTAGGTTGCAAACTTAAAAAACATTGCCCCACCACGAAAAGTATAACGTTTCTCATTGGATAGACAGAATTTTTGTAGGCGGACCTTAAGGTTAACATTGAGACCCTGACTGGTCAGATGAAAACACAGCCAGATAGTTTTTTTAAACCAACTTCGGTAAATTGTAGTAAGGAGAAGTTAGGAGAGAGTTGCTTCCGAGACGGCGAGGTGAGCGGAACTGTGCTGTCCGCCGCCCCCTGACGAACACTGACAAGGTAATGAACGCACGCAATGCCGCATAACAGCACATAAAGCTTCACTCAGAACTGCAGAAGTCTCATTTGTTACACCCCCATTTTGCGTAATACTAGTGTAGACCGTCAGTTAAAGCTCATGGTGTTCACATTTGCCACTTGAAATAAAAATCTGAAACGTGATGATTTTTCAGTTATATAGTTATTGAGAAGCCACATAAGCCACTGTAATTTACGACAAGTTAGATAAGTAAATAAAGATACTTGAGGGTCACTGAAGACCATTTTGATAGTATTCTCTTTTGTGAAACTTAATTTAAACCTAGATTATAGATGTGATATGGCATAGGTCATCCATTGTAGAACTTGGAAACCCATTCAGGGAATATTCGTTCACATTTTTGTTGAACGCAGTTGGTTTTTACCATCCTGTATTAAATCATTTCCTTTAATCAATAGTGCAATTTATAAACAATGTTTTGTGAGTAGAATAAAATTTCCAATGGTAAAGTTAACTGCTTTTTCGGCATTATTATACCAGCTAACTAAAAATAGGAAAGCCTTGAACCCCTTTCACTAAATTTAGTTAGTATTAAGATTCTTTTACAGGGAGTGCAGTGGAGCTGACGCTGAAATCATTAAGTATTTGGTTATATCATCGCTAGTCTCACTGAACTCTTCTGAACTCTACATGTCATGTGTGGTCTGACGTCTCCTTACCAGCAACAGGTCCCAGGTTCAAACTAGTCAATTCTCTAAAAAACACGCTCAGAGTTTCGTTGCGCGAAAGTGGTAGGAGACACGACATATAACAACAGACACCACGCAGAAAGTTAAAAATATAGTCGAATTAAGTCGGGTGATGCTGTGGGAATTAGATAAGGAAATGAGATACTTAAAGTAGTAAAGGAGTTTTGCAATTTGGCGAGCAAAATAACTGATGATGGTCGAAGTAGAGAGGATATAAAATGTAGACTGGCAATGGCAAGAGAAATTTGTTAACATCGAGTATAGATTTACGTGTCAGGAAGTCATTTCTGAAAGTAATTGTATAGAGTGTAGCCATATATGGAAGTGAAACATGGACGATAAATAGTTTGGACAAGAAGAGAATAGAAGCTTTCGAAATGTGGTGCTACAGAAGAATGCTGAAGATTAGATGGGTAGATCACATAACTAATGTGGAGGTATTGAATGGGATTGGGGAGAAGAGAAGTTTGTGGCACAACTTGACCAGAAGAAGGGATCGGTTGGTAGGACATGTTCTGAGGCATCAAGGGATCACCAATTTAGTATTGGAAGGTAGTGTGGAGGGTAAAAATCGTAGGGGGAGACCAAGAGATGAATACACTAAGCAGATTCAGAAGGATGTAGGTTGCAGTAGGTACTGGGAGATGAAGAAGCTTGCACAGGATAGAGTAGCATGGATTGCTGCATCAGACCAGTCTCAGGACTGAAGACCACAACAACAACAGGAAGGCGTCAAGCGAATTTTTGTCTGCTTTTTTTTTAAAAAAAATAGACGTATTTTGTTCTTATTTCGGTGGGTTCGGATGTTACGGTATTCAGTCTCTGTATAACAAGTTTGTGTTCACTAATCCCAGTATCCGACATCCTGCCCAAATCTCTTCATGTTTATGCAACTACTGTAACCTACAGCCATTCGAACCTGCTTATTCCATTCAAGTCTCCGAGTCATCTGGACGCAATTTTTACCCACCCCCTAACCCCAGCCACTTTCTTTCATTACCAAATTGATGATTCCTCGATGCCTCATGTCCAATTAACTGATCTCTTCTTTTAGTCATGTCGACCCATAAATTTCTTTCTCCACAATTCTATTCGGTGCTCGTCCTCTTTCGATATGAACAGTAATAGGCAGAGAATGGGAAGGGAAATGTTGAGCAAAATGTTATTATGTGCGGCAGAGGTGGCTTCTTGATAGTTGTTTCTGTTCGAAGCGCACAGTGGCCGCGTATTTACCTCCTTGGTGGCGGGAAGCCACGACGCTAGATGCCTATAGCCGTCATCTCTATTGCAATTTCTTTTTTTCTTGCAAACCTCAACCGCTTCCTGAACTTCCCTTCTATAAAAGTTGCAGTCTTTTACTAGCACTCACGTACTGTTGAAATCTACGGAGTGAGCAAGAACTCCATCGACAAACTTCAAATGTTGTTCAGAAATACCTTATGAGTACCCTGGTATAAGGGACAAACCGTCTCCGGCGGCTGGTTTAAGAGTATTAATATAATTATCATTTATTCAGTTTGTTACCTCAGTTACCCTTGCCTCTTAAAACATGCCTTTACAACAGTGAAAAAGTCTGTAATACGTTATCGCCAAAACGTATATCACAAGGGACAGGATTTCGATTCTCGTATGCGACTATGTGCATCTGACGCGTGTGGCATCGCTGTGGCGAGAGCTCAGCTTGCTTTGTTATGTGTACTGTGTTCAAACATTGAGTTACCTCCAAGAAAACTATTAATCCCGAATTTAGAAAATGTCGTTCTTATGAAACACAACTGCTCTTTTTTCTCACGTAGTGATGAGTCATATCGATAGGGGTGTCAAATTGATTCCATATTTTTTAGATTCCCGGAAGGGTTTTGACACCGTACCAAAAGGCTTTTGACACCGTACAAGAAGGCTTTTGACGCCATACCAGAAGGCTTTTGATGCTATGCCTCTATTCAAATTGACTGCCTATGGAGTATCGTCACAGTTGTGCGACTGGATTCATGATTTCATACAAGAAAGGTCACCGTTCGCAGTAATTAATGGAAAGTCATCGAGTAAAACAGAAGTAATACCTGGCGTTCAGTGATCAAAACGGATTGAAAAATGATTTACATAAGATATCTCTGTAGTGCAAAAAGTGGAAATTGACTCTAAATAATGAAAAGTGTGAATTCATGCACATGTGTACTAAACGGAGTCCTCTAAATTCCGGTTACATGATAAATCACACAAATCCAAAGGTTGCAAATTCAACTAAGTACTTATTATTTATACACTCCTGGAAATGGAAAAAAGAACACATTGACACCGGTGTGTCAGACCCACCATACTTGCTCCGGACACTGCGAGAGGGCTGTACAAGCAATGATCACACGCACGGCACAGCGGACACACCAGGAACCGCGGTGTTGGCCGTCGAATGGCGCTAGCTGCGCAGCATTTGTGCACCGCCGCCGTCAGTGTCAGCCAGTTTGCCGTGGCATACGGAGCTCCATCGCAGTCTTTAACACTGGTAGCATGCCGCGACAGCGTGGACGTGAACCGTATGTGCAGTTGACGGACTTTGAGCGAGGGCGTATAGTGGGCATGCGGGAGGCCGGGTGGACGTACCGCCGAATTGCTCAACACGTGGGGCGTGAGGTCTCCACAGTACATCGATGTTGTCGCCAGTGGTCGGCGGAAGGTGCACGTGCCCGTCAACCTGGGACCGGACCGCAGCGACGCACGGATGCACGCCAAGACCGTAGGAATCTACGCAGTGACGTAGGGGACCGCACCGCCACTTCCCAGCAAATTAGGGACACTGTTGCTCCTGGGGTATCGGCGAGGACCATTCGCAACCGTCTCCATGAAGCTGGGCTACGGTCCCGCACACCGTTAGGCCGTCTTCCGCTCACGCCCCAACATCGTGCAGCCCGCCTCCAGTGGTGTCGCGACAGGCGTGAATGGAGGGACGAATGGAGACGTGTCGTCTTCAGCGATGAGAGTCGCTTCTGCCTTGGTGCCAATGATGGTCGTATGCGTGTTTGGCGCCGTGCAGGTGAGCGCCACAATCAGGACTGCATACGACCGAGGCACACAGGGCCAACACCCGGCGTCATGGTGTGGGGAGCGATCTCCTACACTGGCCGTACACCACTGGTGATCGTCGAGGGGACACTGAATAGTGCACGGTACATCCAAACCGTCATCGAACCCATCGTTCTACCATTCCTAGACCGGCAAGGGAACTTGCTGTTCCAACAGGACAATGCACGTCCGCATGTATCCCGTGCCACCCAACGTGCTCTAGAAGGTGTAAGTCAACTACCCTGGCCAGCAAGATCTCCGGATCTGTCCCCCATTCAGCATGTTTGGGACTGGATGAAGCGTCGTCTCACGCGGTCTGCACGTCCAGCACGAACGCTGGTCCAACTGAGGCGCCAGGTGGAAATGGCATGGCAAGCCGTTCCACAGGACTACATCCAGCATCTCTACGATCGTCTCCATGGGAGAATAGCAGCCTGCATTGCTGCGAAAGGTGGATATACACTGTACTAATGCCGACATTGTGCATGCTCTGTTGCCTGTGTCTATGTGCCTGTGGTTCTGTCAGTGTGATCATGTGATGTATCTGACCCCAGGAATGTGTCAATAAAGTTTCCCCTTCCTGGGACAATGAATTCACGGTGTTCTTATTTCAATTTCCAGGAGTGTAATTATGAATGACCTAAATTGGAACGATCACGTAGATAATCCTGTGATGAAAGCAGGCCTAAGACTGCGTTTTACTGGCAGAATTTAGAAAATGCATCTGGTCTACCTAAGAGACTGCTTACATTACGCTTTTCCGCCCTCTTCTGGAGTATTACTGTGCGGTGTGGGATCTGTATAGGACATCATTAACTGGGGACATAAAAAAACTTCAGAGAAGACAGCTCATTTCGTAATATCGTGAAATAGGCGAGAGAGTGCCACTGCTATGATACACGAATTGGGTTGGCAGTCATTAACAAAAAGGCGATTTTCTAATGACATTTCAGTCACCCAATTTTTCCCCAGAGAGTGAAAATATTTTTTTGACCCCCACCTACATAGGGATAAATAATCATCATAATACAATAAGGGAAATCAGAGGTCATACGGAAATATTTAAGTGTTCGTTTTTCCCACGGTCGAGAAATAGCTTGAAGGTGGTTCAGTGAACCAGGGCTCAATTGTGAACTGCAGAGTAATTGTGTGGGTACAGATGTACGAGGGTAATCCCAAAAGTAAGGTCTCCTATTTTTTTTACAAGTACATAGACCTGTTTATTTCTACAATGGTTTACATCACTTTACAGCTTGAACATTTAGCTATTTTTCGACATCATCACCATTACTGTAGATGCATTTTTGTAGACGCTGTGGCAGTTTTTGTATGCCCATGTCATACCAGCTCGCCGCCATGCTGTTCAGAAAGTTATGAACCTCTTCTTTCACCTCGTCGTCGGAGCAGAATCGCTTTCCGGCCAAATGTTCTTTTAACTTAGGGAACAGTCACTGGGCGCCAAGTCAGGACTATAGGGTGGGTGGGTGATTATGTTCCACTGAAACTGTTGCAGGAGAGCAACGGTTTTTCAAGCGATGTGTGGGCTAGCGTTGTCATGGAGAATGTGTACGCCCTTGCTCAACATTCCTTTTCTCCGGTTCTGAATAGCCCGTTTGAGTTTTTTCAGAGTCTCCCAGTACCTGTCAGCGTTAATTGTGGTCCCAGTGGGCATAAAGTCGACCAACAATACCCCTTTCCGACCCCAAAAGCTGTTGTCATGACTTTACCGGCAGACTGTATTTGTTTGAATTTCCGCGGCTTTGGCGAAGAAGGATGCCGCCACCGGCTTGATTGTGCTTGGTGTAAAGTGGTATGCACAGATTTCGTCACCCGTAACAATTAAGTCCAGAAAGTTGTCCGGCTGCAAGGCGGTGAAGAAATGCGCGGGAAGCCCCAACTCGTTGCCACATGTGGTCCTCAGTCAGCAAGCGTGCCACCCATCTTGCGCACACCTTCCGGTAGTTCAATTTTTCCGTTAAAATTCCGTGAGCGGTGCTTCGGGAAACCTCAGGTACCAACGTGCAGAGATCATCCAGGGTGATCTGGCGATCTTCACGCATGCTTTGCTCAACCTTCAACCTGCGTCCTCAGAAATTGACGGTCTCCTGCTCCTTTGTTGGTCGTGAATTTCGGTCCGACCAGCTGCAAACCCTCTACACCACTTACGAACATTTTTGACATACATGCACAACTCGCCCAACTTGCCCTATAATTACATCAATTGGCGATGGATTTCGGTCGGCGCAGTGCCCTTTGCATTCACAAACCGAATAACTGGTGCAATTCGCACTTGGCGGTAACATCCAACGCGAGCTCCATTCTCAACGGCTGCCAAGCCAAGACTGAGCGCCTCAGCGCGGCGTGCGCATGTTTACACACAGCGCGTGAAGCACTCTTCATAACAGTGTGACCAACTGCCACAACAATCAGAATTCTGCACTTATGAAAAAATAGGAGACCTCACTTTTGGGATTAGCCTCGTACAATGTTGTGCCGTTCTATTGCATTGGGCGAGCCCTCACACGAGGTGCATATCGACCAACTCTGCATCAGTGAACTTATATATAGTACTGTTGTATATCGCTCTTACCGGACAACAGTGCTGCGGAACAAACCCCTACATAGAACACATCACCGGCCGCTGGTGGCCGAGCGGTTCTAGGCCCTTCAGTCTGGAACCGCGCGACCGCTACAGTCGCAGGTTCGAATCCTGCCTCGGGCATGGATATGTGTGATGTCCTTAGGCTAGTTAGGTTTAAATAGTTCTAAGTTCTAGGGGACTGATGACCTCAGATGTTAAGTCCCATAGTGCTCAGAGCCATTTGAACAGAACAGATCAGTAGTGAATGCAAATTTCAGGACAACGAGTTAAAGAGTCATTTCTGTTGTCAACAGCAGTTACCGTGAGCGCATGGAAACAAGACACAAACCGCGCACTGTCGACTTTTACACTGTCGCGTCTGTTTTCAATGCAATACAGACACACAACAAATTGTGGCAAGAAATCAAAGAAAATGCAATATATCTGAAGGGGCCTGCAGAGACCGTGCGTTCCTGAGACCAAAATACTCAGGCATTATCCCTGAACAACCTCTGATAGTTTGTCGGTGGAGTTTTCACACTGTACACTTTGGCCCAGTTCTCCCGATGTTGCGTTACCGCATATTTCACAATTTGCTTTAAACGTGTTTGTCATTCGTAGTCTTTCACCCGCTATTTTATTGTTCTTCTATTTAGGCTTATGTACTCTTTGCCATAGCCACACAAGGCTTCATAGACTCCCGCGATGTGCAGCTGATCAGAAGCGTCCGTTTTGCTTCGAGAAAATTTTATTTTCTTCTGACTGAAAGCTATCTTATTTCTACGTCTTTTTCGAAGAATTTTGCTCATGTGATTAGTAGCTCTGGAAAGCAAAGGTAACCTTACAGAGTGAAAAAGCTTTCCTAGTGTTTACTACAGTAACAAGTGTCCGTCCGCGGTAGCTGAGTGGAGCCGGCACGGTACCTCAGCGTTTCGGTCAGAGGCTTTAGCTACCCTCTGTAATAAAAAAACTGAGTGCACGGATCAACGAAGAACCTGAACGAGTGTCATCGGACGTCCGCCACGAACAAATTCAATGGACAATATAGAACAAAATGAGATCAATAAAAAAAAGTGCTCAGCGCGACAGAATGTCAATCCTAAAGGCCCGGGTTCGATTCCCGGCTGAGTTGGAGATTTTCTCCGCTCAGGGACTGGGTGTTGTATTGTCCTAATCATCATCATTTCATCCCCATCGACGCGCAAGTCACCGAAGTGGCGTCAGATCGAAGGACTTGCACCCGGCGAACGGTCTACCCGACGGGAGGCCCTAGTCACACGACCATTTACATTTTTTACCATAACAGGTCCGTGCGCGAAAATGCGATTTTTCAGGGCGTCATATTTCGGGTTCTGTTGATCACAGAGATTTGACGTCAAGTGTTAGGGTAATCCTTGGCCTATCGATCACCTGCATACCTGTCGAAAGACCGAGCATACTATAGCTACCCTATAGCACAGGATCAAAATTTAAAAAATACACACTCCCTCCAGTCCGGATATTTGAGCAAACCGGTTGGTTCTTTTGTATTAGGTACGGTCTGTGGCGACCCTCGGGCGGTTTATAAAACCACCATCTGTTCATTGGCGGTTCCTGAACAAATTCCGGAAAACCACTATTTTTGTGCACGGAAAGTAGCAGTTGTGGATATGACCGCTTCCATAATTTCTTTTCATGTAAAATCGTTAAAATTTTTACCGTATGTTTTTTAGAGGATGTTCTCTGGGGACCTTGAAAATCTTTTCGATATCATTATCTGTTACTGAGATTCAGATTTACCGTACTGATGCACGTGAATCATGCATATAACGTCCGGTCTGAGGCGCAAACGTCGTTCTGACTGACGTAGTAAACACATGGCAAGGGTTTATGGCCATCGTAAGAGTTCTATGTCAGCTTTTTTCCACAATAAAACTTTATGATGTACTATCTCTGTATAAATATGCGCAAAGCGATACTGCAGTGACAAAAAATCCGCTAAAAAAGGCCTTAACATACTTGAAAAGAACTTAAAATGACTACCAAAAATTACGTAAAACCGAAAAGAGTGCAAAGTCAGTATCTCTGATAACATTTTGACTCTTTTAAGATACAAATGATAAGCCAGGAGTTTTCGATGAATTGCAGTCGCTGAGCAAGATATCCAGAAAAACTGTAAAAGCAAACGTTTTTGTGTTAACTTTATATTATGCCTCCTTATTTGTTGTTTATATGTGTCAAAGGCTGGTTCAAATGGCTCTGAGCACTATGGGACTCAACTTCTAAGGTCATCAGTCCCCTAGAACTTAGAACTACTTAAACCTAACTAACCTAAGGACATCACATACATCCATTCCCGAGGTAGGATTGGAACGTGCGACCGTAGTGGTCTCGCGGTTCCAGACTGTAGCGCCTAGAACCGTACGGCTACTCCGGCCGGCCATGTGTCAAAGTATGTAAATGTATCGAAGTATGTAAATCAACTGCCATGCTTTACTGATCTATAGAATTCTTTTTATATAACCGGCACACCCTGATATATAAAGGAAAGGAAGGGAACTAGTGGAAAAATGCTGCAGTCAGAGTACAAAAAAGGCGAATACGCTCCTCTTTAAAAGACTCTGGTAGAAAAGCGGATAACAAGCTGTTTCAGTCCTCATTCCTACTTCAACGCCAAAAATTTTGGCATGCAAATATATTCGCCCTTTTTTGTGCCGAAAGAGAGTAGCAGAGAGACAGTGACGGTGGAAGTGATATAGAACAGTGCTAGTGGGAGGGAAAGAGAGAGCGCTGATGGTGTGAGAGAAAAAGTGACAGCGAAAGAGAGAGATAGAGATATGGATGAAAACAGTAGCAGTGGGAGCCAAAGAGAGAGCAGATATTGAAGTTCAATGAGTGGCACTAAAAGACAAAGAGAGGTGGTTGGAGATAGTAGCAATTGGAGGAACAGAGAGAGGAGACAGCGGTAATGAAAAATACAGATGAGTGGAGGCCATATATAGGGTTGAAAGGTCTGGACCGCGCAGACCGGCGAACTTTAACACTTAGGTGTAGGGGAGAGCGCGATTTGGACAGAGACCTTAATTAAATTCGTGGGTACAGGGGAGAAAATTTGGACCACCGCCAGAAACTCTGAGCTGCTAGGATACGATAGAGATAGTGGAAGCGGGAAAGAAAGACAAAAGGGGACAGTGTAAGAGAGAGACAGTGGCAGTTAGATATATTGTAAATCCTCGGCAGAAATGGAGACTTTAGACATGTCTGGAAGAACAGACACCATGCATTCATATAATTGATACCCCTAGCTGGACAAGCTCTCAACACTATGGGACTTAACATCTTAGGTCATCAGCCCCCTGGAACTTAGAACTACTTAAACCTAACTAACCTAACGACATCACACACATCCATGCCCGAGGCAGCATTCGAACCTGCACCGTAGCGGTCACGCGGTTCCAGACTGTAGCGCCTAGAACCGCTCGGCCACCCAGGCCGGCCCCTAGCTGGACAATGGATCCCCCATCTTCAGAGCGGATGTACAAAAACGTTCGACCTCCTGTGGGAATCTCATAGTAGCGAACGGGAGTGAAATGGACCGGGACAGCGGATAGGTGTTCAAATGGTTCAAGTGGCTCTGAGTACTATGGGACTTAACTTCTGAGGTCATCAGTCCCCTAGAACATAGAACTACTTAAACCAAACTAACCTAAGGACATCACACACATCCATGCCCGAGGCAGGATTCGAACCTGCGTCCGTAACGGTCGCGCAGTTCCAGACTGTAGCGCCTAGAACCGCTCGGCCACATCGGCGAGCCGCGGATAGGTGTGCTAGGTGGGAATGTGGATCGGTCGTAAGTGCGTGCCGAGATAGTCCGCGCAGTTTCGATAACGCTGTGTCTTGGATGGTGCAGTGATTACCGCACCCGGCCAGTAATCAGGCGATCTTGCGTTCGAATCCCGCTCCAGCACAAATTTTCGCTCGTCGCCGCTGATTCCGGCTGATGCCCCGCTGCAGCTGACAGCAATGGCTCTCTTCAGTTTATACATATGTAGACAGTGGCAATGAGAGGAAGATGCTGAGTATAAAGGCTTAACTACAAAGTGTGACTGGGTAAAAGGATTTAGAATATTGTTTGATAAAAGAGGGCGAAAAAGTTCGAAAGCCAAAATTTTTGTTGAGGAAGGCGGAATGAGGCTACAGGCTGCTGGTTCCCCACTTTACTGTCAAAGTCTTTTAAAAAGGAACATATTCGCCTTTTCTGGGCTCCGACAGGAACGTTTTTCAGCTGGTTAATACTGTTTCGTTTGAAAGTCCTGTCTCCCGACATTGCTAATAGTTCACCGGTGTTGTTGGCTGTTCTTTTCTTCCAACACATTTGAACTGCATTGTAAAGCTCTCTCTGAACGCACTGTAGGTTGCGCACATTTATTTCGGAATTAAATTATCGTAAAACGAACGGCAGGTACACGTGGAGGGATTAGGCTGACAGATAATGCGGTACGCTGCTCGATGCTGAATTGCGTGCACAGAATCTGCCATTATAGTTTATAGTGCCGCTGTGACTATAAATAATATCAGATACTGCGTTATGCGCGCACCGCATTAAAACCAAAACACTGGCTGGGGGACGCCTTCGTATATTTATTGAGATTGGGAAACAGCGGTGGACCCAGCAGCGATCAACTAATGTGACAGAAATAGCTTCAACAGTGTTTCAACCACCCATCAATCCATCTATTCAGAAAGGAAAAACTCCAGAAGCAATACTTTGCAGGACAACATCGAAATTGAAATATACTGCATCACTGGGCATGCTGCACCATCAACTTATTTAATTTCAGCAGCATAACTGGGCTACATCTACATCTACATGACTACTCCGCAATTCACATATAAGTGCTTGGCAGAGGGTTCATCGAACCACAATCATACTATCTCTCTACCATTCCACTCCCGAACAGCGCGCGGTAAAAACGAACACCTAAACCTTTCTGTTCGAGCTCTGATTTCTCTTATTTTATTTTGATGATCATTCCTACCTATGTAGGTTGGGCTCAACAAAATATTTTCACATTCGGAAGAGAAAGTTGGCGACTGAAATTACGTAAATAGATCTCGCCGCGACGAAAAACGTCTTTGCTTTAATGACTTCCATCCCAACTCGCGTATCATATCTGCCACACTCTCTCCCCTACTACGTGATAATACAAAACGAGCTGCCCTTTTTTGCACCCTTTCGATGTCCTCCGTCAGTCCCACCTGGTAAGGATCCCACACCGCGCAGCAATATTCTAACAGAGGACGAGCGAGTGTAGTGTAAGCTGTCTCTTTAGTGGACTTGTTGCATGTTCTAAGTGTCCTGCCAATGAAACTCAACCTTTGGCTCGCCTTCCCCCTAATATTATCTATGTGGTCTTTCCAACTGAAGTTGTTCGTAATTTTAACACCCAGGTACTTAGTTGAATTGACAGCCTTGAGAATTGTACTATTTATCGAGTAATCGATTTCCAATGGATTTCTTTTGGAACTCGTGTGGATCACCTCACACTTTTCGTTATTTAGCGTCAACTGCCACCTGCTACACCATACAGCAATCTTTTTCTAAATCGCTTTGCAACTGATACTGGTCTTCGGATGACCTTACTAGACGGTAAATTAGAGCATCATCTGCGAACTACCTAAGAGAACTGCTCAGATTGTCACCCAGGTCATTTATATAGATCAGGAACAGCAGAGGTCCCAGGACGCTACCCTGGGGAACACCTGATATCACTTCAGTTTTACTCGATGATTTGCCGTCTATTACTACAACTGCGACCTTCCTGACAGGAAATCACGAATCCATTCGCACAACTGAGACGATACCCCATAGGCCCGCAGCTTGATTAGAAGTCGCTTGTGAGGAACGGTGTCAAAAGCTTTCCGGAAATCTAGAAATACGGAATCAACTTGAGATCCCCTGTCGATAGCGGCCATTACTTCGTGCGAATAAAGAGCTAGCTGCGTTGCACAAGAACGATGTTTTCTGAAACCATGCTGATTACGTATCAATAGATCGTTCCCTTCGAGGTGATTCATAATGTTTGAATACAGTATATGCTCCAAAACCCTACTGCAAACCGACGTCAATGATATAGGTCTGTAGTTCGATGGATTACTCCTAATACCCTTCTTAAACACTGGTGCGACCTGCGCAATTTTCCAATCTGTAGGTACAGATCTATGGGTGAGCGAGCGGTTGTATATGATTGCTAAGTAGGGAGCTATTGTATCAGCGTAATCTGAAATGGACCTAATCGGTATAAAATCTGGACCTGAAGACTTGCCCGTATCAAGCGATTTGAGTTGTTTCGCAACCCCTAAGGTATCTACTTCTAAGAAACTCATGCTAGCAGCTATTCTGTTTCAAATTCTGGAATATTCCATTCGTCTTCCCTGGTGAAGGAATTTCGGAAAACTGCGTTCAATAACTCCGCTTTAGCGGCACAGTCGTCGGTAACAGTACCATCGGCACTGCGCAGCAAAGGTATTGACTGCGTCTTGCCGCTTGTGTACTTTACATACGACCAGAATTTCTTCGGATTTTCTACCAAATTTCGAGACAATGTTTCGTTGTGGAACCTATTAAAGGCATCTCGCATTGAAGTCCGTGCCAAATTTAGCGCGTCAGTAAATTTTAGCCAATCTTCGGGATTTCACGTTCTTTTGAACTTCGCATGCTTTTTCCGTTGCCTCTGCAACAGAGTTCGGACCTGTTTTGTGTACCACGGGGGATCAGTTCCATCTCTTACCAGTTTATGAGGTATGAATCTTTCAATTGCTGTTGCTACTATATCTTTGAATTTGAGCCACATCTCATCTACATTTGCATAGCCAGTTCGGAAGGAATGGAGATTGTCTCTTAAGGAAGGCTTCTAGTGACACTTTATCCGCTTTTTTAAATAAAATTATTTTGCGTTTGTTTCTGGTGGATTTGGAAGAAACGGTATTGAGCCTAGCTACAACTACCTTGTGATCACTAATCCATGTATCAGTCATGATGCTCTCTATCAGCTCTGGATTGTTTGTGGCTAAGAGGTCAAGTGTGTTTTCGCAACCATTTACAATTCGCGTGGGTTCGTGGACTAACTGCTCGAAATAATTTTAGGAGAAAACATTTAGGACAATCTCGGAAGATGTTTTCTGCCTACCTCCGGTTTTGAACAAGTATTTTTGCCAACATATCGAGGGAAGGTTGAAGTCCCCACCAACTATAACCGTATGAGTGGGGTATTTATTTGTTACGAGACTCAAATTTTCTCTGAATTTGTTCAGCAACTATATCATCGGAGTCTGGGGGTCGGTAGAAGGAGCCAATTATTAACTTAGCTCGGCTGTTGAGTATAACCCCCACCCATACCAATTCGCACGGAATATCTACTTCGACTTCACTACAAGATAAACCACTACTGACAGACACAAACACTCCACCACCAATTCTGCCTAATCTATCTTTCCTGAACACCGTCTGAGATTTCGTAAAAATTTCTGCAGAACTTATTTTAGACTTTAGCCAGCTTTCTGTACCTATAACGATTTCAGCTTCTATGCTTTCTATTAGCGCTTGAAGCTCAGGGGCTTTCTCAGCACAACTACAACAATTTACAACTACAATTCCGACTGTTCCTTGATCCAAGCACGTCCTGTATTTGCCATGCACCCTTTGAGATTGCAGCCCACCCCGTACTTTCCCGAGGCCTTCTAACCTAAAAAACCGCCCAATCCACGCCACACAGCCTCCGCTACCCGTGTAGCCGCCAGCTGAGTGTAGTGAACTCCTGACCTATTCAGCGGAACCCGAAAACCCATCACCCTATGGCGCAAGTCAAGGAATCTGCAGCCAACACGGTCGCAAAACCGTCTGAGCCTCTGATTCAGACCCTCCACCCGGCTCTGCACCAAAGGTCCGCAGTCGGTTCTGTAAACGATGCTGCAGATGGTGAGCTCTGCCTTCATCTCGTAAGCAAGACCGGCAGCCTTCACCAAATCAGATAGCCCCCGGAATCCAGAGAGAATTTCCGCAGATTCAAAGCGACATACGTCATTAGTGCCGACATGTGCCACCACCTGCAGCTGGCTGCACCCTGTGCTCTTCATGGCATCCGAAAGGACCCTTTCCACACCAGGAATGACTCCACCCGGAATGCACACTGAGTGCACACTGGATTTCTTCCCCTCCTTAGCCGCCATATCCCTAAGAGGCCCCATTACGCGCCTAACATTGGAGCTCCCAACTACCAATAAGCCCACCCTCTGCGATTGCCCGGACCTTGAAGGCTGAGAATCATCCTCTGAAACAGGGCAGGCAGCTGCATCTGGCTCAGCCAGAGACAGTGCCTGAAACCTGTTTGTCAGACGCACCGGGGAGGCTTTCTGATCAGCCTCCGGGGACGTCTTTCGCTGCCTGCCACGCCTTGGAACGACCTCCCAATCAACCACAGGCGAGGGCTCAGCCCCACTGCGGGCAGCAACCGAGGCAACCACAGCGGCAGACCGATCTGGGGACAGACGGGATGAGGTTGACTTCCCCGTGATACCCAAGTCCGGCTCCCCACAGTGGTGCCCATTGGCAACAGCCTCAAGCTGCGCGACCGAAGACAGCGCCGCTTGCAGCTGTGAGCGAAGGGATGCCAACTCAGCCCTCATCCGAACACAGCAATCACAGTCCCTGTCCATTCTAATCGATGTTAAACAACAGTTACTGAAACACGAGTCCGTGCCTAGATAACGCAAGGGAAACACGCAAAGAATGTATTAACTAACCTGTACAAATGCCTAACGACTGCGCTACAATCTGCCTGCATTTACGATTACAGTAACTAAAACTCGAAATTACATCTCCTATACGAAACTCAAACGCAATTTAAGTAAGAATCTACGAAGTAAACACTAAAGCGCGATGCTACAACTCTCAAATACTATAATACGCCCGAAATTTATTAATTAAACAATGCAAGTACCCAAAAACACGCAAAGAAATTAAGAATTAATATATGTAACAAATAAGTAAGCTAGGGGTATACGACTTGCTGCTGCAGCTGCTTATCCAACGGCGGCAGGGAGCACACCAGGGAAAGGGCGAAATGCTAACAAATTTTGGAAAAATTGTAGATAATTCTAATATAAATTAAGTAACAAACCTGGATTCTGACTAACGACTCATCAACCTCTGCTTCTTTACTCGCAAGCCACCCCTTACATTGCGTGGCGGTGGATAGTTGGTGTACCGCTATCACTTCGCCCCTTTCCTGTTCCAGCTGCGAACGTTGCGTTGGAGTAACGGTTACTGGTAAGCTTCCGCGTGGTTCGAACTTCTCCGATTTTACCTTCACGGTCGTTTCGCGGGATATACTTAGGAAACTACACTACTGGCCATTAAAATTGCTACACCAAGAAGAAATGCAGATGATAAACGGGTATTCATTGGACAAATATATTATACTAGAACTGACATGTCATTACATTTTCACGCAATTTGGGTGCATAGATCCTGAGAAATCAGTACCCACAACAACCGCCTCAGGCCGTAATAACGGCTTTGATACGCCTGGCCATTGAGTCAAACAGAGCTTGGATGGCGTTTAGGGGTACAGCTGCCCATGCAGCTTCAACACAATACCACAATTCATCAAGAGTAGTGACTGGCGTATTGTCACAAGCCAGTTGCACGTTTTCAGTTGGTGAGATCTGGAGAATGTGCTGGGCAGGGCAGCAGTCGAACATTTTCTGTGTCTAGAAAGGCCCGTACAGGACCTGCAACATGCGGTCGGGCTTTATCCTGCTGAAATGTAGGGTTTCGCAGGGATCGAATGAAGGTTAGAGCCACGAGTCGTAACACATCTGAAATGTAACGTCCACTGTTCAAAGTGCCCTCAGTGCGAACAAGAGGTGACCGAGACGTGTAACCAATGGCACTCCATACCATCATTCCGGGTAATGCGCCAGTATGGCGATGACGAATACACGCTTGCAACGTGCGTTACCGCGATGTCGCCAATCACGGATGCGACTATCATGATGCTGTAAACAAAACTTGGATTCATTCGAAATAATGACGTTTAGCCATTCGTGCACCCAGGTTCGTCGCAGGCGCTCCGTTCTGTGATGCAGCGTCAAGGGTAACCTGAGCCATTGTCACCGAGCTGATAGTCCATGCTGCTGCAAACGTCGTCGAACTGTTCGTGCGGATGGTAGTTGTCTTGCAAACGTCCCCATCTGTTGACTCAGGGATCGAGACGTGGTTGGAAGATCCATTACAGCCATGCGGATGAGATGCCTGTCATCTCGACTAATAGTGATACTAGGCTGTTGGGATCCAGGACGGCGTTCCGTATTACCCTCCTGAACCCACCTATTCGATATTCTGCTAACAATCATTGGATCTCGAGCAACGCGAGCAGCAATGTCGCGATACGATAAAGCCGGCCGAAGTGGCCGTGCGGTTAAAGGCGCTGCAGTCTGGAACCGCAAGACCGCTACGGTCGCAGGTTCGAATCCTGCCTCGGGCATGGATGTTTGTGATGTCCTTAGGTTAGTTAGGTTTAACTAGTTCTAAGTTCTAGGGGACTAATGACCTCAGCAGTTGAGTCCCATAGTGCTCAGAGCCATTTTTTTGATACGATAAACCACATTCGCGATACGCTACAATCCGACCTTTATCAAAGTCGGAAACGTGATGGTACGCATTTCTCCCTCCTCACACGAGGCATTAGAACAACGTTTCACCAGACAACGCCGGTCAACTGCTGTTTGTGCATGAGAAATCGGTTGGAAACTTTCCTCATGTCAGCACGTTGTAAATGTCGCCACTGGCGCCAACCTTGTGTGAATGCTCTGAAAAGCTAATCATTTGCATATCATAGCATCTTCTTCCTGTCGGTTAAATTTCGCGTCTGTAGCACGTCATCTTCGAGGTGTATCAACTTTAATGTCCAGTAGTGTATATAAAGGTTGAGTCTTTTCTAAACGTACGCTCACTAAATTTCTTCCGTAACCACACCGTGGTACACAACGCATCTCTAGCACCGTCTGCCACTGAGCTTCGATGAGTGTCTCCGTCACGCTTTCCAAGTGAACCTGTGAAGAAAATCGTTGCTCTTCTTCGGGTATTCTCTGTTTCCTCCTTTAATCCTATTTGATATTGGTCGCAGACTGTTGAACAGTATTGAGGTATGGTCGAACAACAGTTTCCTAGGAGGCGCAACCAGAAAGTAAGTTCGCCGCACAAAACATAGCGCCCATCGAAATCCATCGCCAGCTCTCTCAGATCTATGGGCAGAACATCATCAGCAAACAGGTAGTGTGTCGCTGGTGTAGACTTCTCTCTGAAGGTCGTCAAAGGGTCCAGGATGAAGAGCACAGTGGGCGCCCGTCCCTCATCAATGATCACCTGGTAGAGCTGGTGCGACAGCGCATCCTGCAGAACCGTCGCTTCCGATTACTGAGCACAGCAGCCATTTTCCTCAGATATCCAGATATTAATTGCATGAAATTGTCACTAATCACCTGCTATTCCAGAAATAGTGTGCCAGGTGGGTGCCGAAAAGCCTGACACCTGAGCACGAAACGAAACGCTTTGGAGCAGTACTAGCATTTCCGCAGCGGTATCATGATGACGACGATGAGTTCATCGAAAGGATCGTCATAGGCGGTGAGACGTGGTTCTCTCACTTGACTTCACAGTGGATTCAAACAGACTGTATCGGTGCAGAAAGTGACATGCGTGTTGATCTGGGACAGGAAGGCATTCTGATCACTGACTTCCTGCCCACAGGTGAAACAGTGAACGCTGACCGTTACTGTGAAACAATGCAGAAACTGTGACGTGCCATTAAGAACAAGAGGCGTGTAATGCTTACTGCAAGTGTTGTGCTGCTCCATGACAAAGCTCGGCGCACAACTGTTTTGCCGAAATTCGGCAGGGCAAATTCCTGTCCGCCGGCCAGCGTTTGGACAACGACGAAGAGCTGAATACGACTGTCACATGCTGGTTCGAATCACAGGCAGCAGACTTCTACGACACAGGAATACAAAAGTTGATCCCACGATATGACAAGTGTCTCAATTCCTTTGGTGACTATGCCGAAAACTAGTTCAAACGTTGCTGTACCTGTTGTCAATAACATTTTTCATGTAACTGTGTTCTTTTTGTTTAAAAAAAAGTAGGGAAAGTTACTTTCTGGATGCGCCTCGTAAATTACACTACCTCCTTTCCACTTCTCCCAGCATCTGAAATAACTGATCGTAGTTCCGTGTATCTAATTTGTTGGAAAAACAGCGACCCCAAAGGAAACTGACCGAAATGATATTACAACTGAATAGATTGTCTTAATAAAAACTGAGTGCAAATAAATGTAATTATAAAGTCAATTTAGACTGATCAGTCAAATTTATCATTAATTAAAATTTGTACTTTCGTGAGAGTCCACTCCTGATGAAATACACTCCTGGAAATGGAAAAAAGAACACATTGACACCGGTGTGTCAGACCTACCATACTTGCTCCGGACACTGCGAGAGGGCTGTACAAGCAATGATCACACGAACGGCACAGCGGACACACCAGGAACCGCGGTGTTGGCCGTCGAATGGCGTTAGCTGCGCAGCATTTGTGCACCGCCGCCGTCAGTGTCAGCCAGTTTGCCGTTTCATACGGAGCTCCATCGCAGTCTTTAACACTGGTAGCATGCCGCGACAGCGTGGACGTGAACCGTATGTGCAGTTGACGGACTTTGAGCGAGGGCGTATAGTGGGCATGCGGGAGGCCGGGTGGACGTACCGCCGAATTGCTCAACACGTGGGGCGTGAGGTCTCCACAGTACATCGATGTTGTCGCCAGTGGTCGGCGGAAGGTGCACGTGCCCGTCGACCTGGGACCGGACCGCAGCGACGCACGGATGCACGCCAAGACCGTAGGATCCTACGCAGTGCCGTAGGGGACCGCACCGCCACTTCCCAGCAAATT
This sequence comes from Schistocerca cancellata, assembly GCF_023864275.1. NCBI lineage: Eukaryota > Metazoa > Arthropoda > Insecta > Orthoptera > Acrididae > Schistocerca > Schistocerca cancellata. Next base: position 191,204,950 of record NC_064633.1, read on the forward strand.
AGGGACACTGTTGCTCCTGGGGTATCGGCGAGGACCATTCGCAACCGTCTCCATGAAGCTGGGCTACGGTCCCGCACACCGTTAGGCCGTCTTCCGCTCACGCCCCAACATCGTGCAGCCCGCCTCCAGTGGTGTCGCGACAGGCGTGAATGGAGGGACGAATGGAGACGTGTCGTCTTCAGCGATGAGAGTCGCTTCTGCCTTGGTGCCAATGATGGTCGTATGCGTGTTTGGCGCCGTGCAGGTGAGCGCCACAATCAGGACTGCATACGACCGAGGCACACAGGGTCAACACCCGGCATCATGGTGTGGGGAGCGATCTCCTACACTGGCCGTACACCACTGGTGATCGTCGAGGGGACACTGAATAGTGCACGGTACATCCAAACCGTCATCGAACCCATCGTTCTACCATTCCTAGACCGGCAAGGGAACTTGCTGTTCCAACAGGACAATGCACGTCCGCATGTATCCCGTGCCACCCAACGTGCTCTAGAAGGTGTAAGTCAACTACCCTGGCCAGCAAGATCTCCGGATCTGTCCCCCATTGAGCATGTTTGGGACTGGATGAAGCGTCGTCTCACGCGGTCTGCACGTCCAGCACGAACGCTGGTCCAACTGAGGCGCCAGGTGGAAATGGCATGGCAAGCCGTTCCACAGGACTACATCCAGCATCTCTACGATCGTCTCCATGGGAGAATAGCAGCCTGCATTGCTGCGAAAGGTGGATATACACTGTACTAGCGCCGACATTGTGCATGCTCTGTTGCCTGTGTCTATGTGCCTGTGGTTCTGTCAGTGTGATCATGTGATGTATCTGACCCCAGGAATGTGTCAATAAAGTTTCCCCTTCCTGGGACAATGAATTCACGGTGTTCTTATTTCAATTTCCAGGAGTGTAATTCAGTCACCTGTTCGAAAGCAGACAGTCTATTTTTGACACCAATAAGTTGTAATCAGAATTAAATTCACTTCAAAGTCAGTTACGCGAGTACTGATGACGTCATTCATTACGTGTACAATAGTAACTACTCGTATCCGCGGGATCTAAAAAATTTGATTAAGTACAATTGCATACTCACAATTTTCAAATTTTTTTGAGTAATGATAACGTAAACCAAAAATGAATGGATTGCTGTAGAATGTGATGCGATGATAATGATGTTGCCTAAATATAATTAAAACTGTTAAGAATTTTGATTGACAATTTTTTCCAAATACTTAAAATTTACTCTCATTATAACTTCCTTCAAACATTAATCTCCGCAAAGCAACTGCAAAACGCTATAATAACATGGAATGGGACAGCCAAGACAACTATACAGAAAAGTGCCCAAAATCACATAAAATTAATTGTTGTTGTTATTGTTGTCTTCAGTCCTGAGACTGGTTTGATGCAGCTCTCCATGCTACTCTATCCAGTGCAAGCTGCTTCATCTCCCAGTACTTACTGCAACCTACATCCTTCTGAATCTGCTTAGTGTATTCAGGTCTTGGTCTCCCTCTACGATTTTTACCCTCCACGCTGCCCTCCAATGCTAAATTTGTGATCCCTTGATGCTTCAGAACATGTCCTACCAACCGGTCTCTTCTTCTTGTCAAGTTGTGCCACCAACTCCTCTTCTCCCCAATTCTATTCAATGTTGTTGTTGTTGTGGTCTTCAGTCCTGAGACTGGTTTGATGCAGCTCTCCATGCTACTCTATCCTGTGCAAGCTTCTTCATCTCCCAGTACCTACTACAACCTACATCCTTCTGAATCTGCTTAGTGTATTCATCTCTTGATCTCCCCCTACGATTTTTACCCTCCACGCTGTCCTCCAATACTAAATTGGTGATCCCTTGATGCCTCAGAACATGTCCTACCAACCGATCCCTTCTTGTAGTCAAGTTGTGCCACAAACTTCTCTTCTCCCCAATCCTATTCAATACTTCCTCATTAGTTATGTGATCTACCCATCTAATCTTCAGCATTCTTCTGTAGCACCACATTTCGAAAGCTTCTATTCTCTTCTTGTCTAAACTATTTACCGTCCATGTTTCACTTCCATACATGGCTACACTCCATACAAATACTTTCAGAAATGGCTTCCTGACACTTAAATCTATACTCGATGTTAACAGAATTTCTCTTCTTCAGAAACGCTTTCCTTGCCATTGCCAGTCTACATTTTATATCCTCTCTACTTCGACCATCATCAGTTAGTTTGCTCCCCAAATAGCAAAACTCCTTTACTACTTTAAGTGTCTCATTTCCTAATCTAATTCCCTCAGCATCAACCGACTTAATTCGACTACATTCCATTATCCTCGTTTTGCTTTTGTTGATGTTCCTCTTATATCCTCCTTTCAAGGCACTGTCCATTCCGTTCAACTGCTCTTGCAAGTCCTTTGCTGTCTCTGACAGAATTACAATGTCATCGGCGAACCACAACGTTTTTATTTCTTCTCCATGGACTTTAATAGCTACTCCGAATTTTTCTTTTGTTTCCTTTACTGCTTGCTCAATATACAGATTGAATAACATCGGTGACAGGCTACAACCCAGTCTCACTCCCTTCCCAACCACTGCTTCCCATTCATGCCCCTCGACTCTTATAACCTGCCATCTGGTTTCTGTACAAATTGTAAATAGCCTTTCGCTCCCTGCATTTTACCCCTGCCACCTTTAGAATTTGAAAGAGAGCATTGTCAAAAGCTTTCTCTAAGTCCACACATGCTAGAAATGTAGGTTTGCCTTTCCTTAATCTATTTTCTAAGATAAGTCGTAGGGTCAGTATTGCATCACGTGTTCCAACATTTTTGCGGAATCCAAACTGATCTTCGCCGAGGTCGGCTTCTACCAGTTTTTCCATTCGTCTGTAAAGAATTCGCGTTAGTATTTTGCAGGCATTACTTATTAAGCTGATAGTTCGGTAATTTTCACATCTGTCAACACCGGCTTGCTTTGGGATTGGAATTATTATATTCCTCTTGAAATGTGAGGGTATTTCGCCTGTCTCATACATCTTGCTCACCAGATGGTAGAGATTTGTCACGAATGACTCTCCCAAGGCTGTCAATAGTTCTAATGGACTGTCGTCTACTCCCGGGGCCTTGCTTCGACTCAGGTCTTTCAGTGCTCTGTCAAACTCTTCACGCAGTATCGTATCTCCCATTTCATCTTCATCCTCTTCCATTTCCATAATATTGTCCTCAAGTACATCACCCTTGTATAGACCCTCTATATACTCCTTCCACCTTTCTGCTTTCCCTTCTTTGCTTAGAACTGGGTTTCCATCTGAGCTCTTGATATTCATACAAGTGGTTCTCTTTCCTCCAAAGGTCTCTTTAATTTTCCTGTAGGTAGTATCTATATTACCCCTAGTGAGATAAGCTTCTACATCCTTACATTTGTCCTCTAGCCATCCCTGCTTAGCCATTTTGCACTTCTTGTCGATCTCATTTTTGAGACATTTGTATTCCCTTATGCCTGCTTCATTTACTACATTTTTATATTTTTTCCTTTCATCAATTAAATTCAATATTTCTTCTGTTACCCAATGATTTCTACTAGCCCTCATTTTTTTACCTAATTGATCCTATGCTGCCTTCACTACTTCATCCCTCAGAGGTACCCATTCTTTTTCTACTGTATTTCTTTCCCCCATTCCTGTCAATTGTTCCCTTATGCTCTCCCTGAAACTCTGTACAACCTCTGGTGTAGTCAGTTTATCCAGGTCCCATCTCCTTAATTTCCCACCTTTTTGCCGTTTCTTCAGTTTTAATCTACAGTTCATAACCAATAGATTGTGGTCAGAGTCCACATCTGATCCTGGAAACGTCTTACAATTTAAAACCTGGTTCCTAAATCTCTGTCTTACCATTATATAATCTATCTGATACCTTCTAGTATCTCCAGAATTCTTCCATGTATACAACTTTCTTTTATGATTCTTGAACGAAGTGTTAGCTGTGATTAAGTTATGCTCTGTGCAAAATTCTACCAGACGGCTTCCTCTTTCATTTTTCTCCCCCAATCCATATTCACCCACTATGTTCCTTCTCCCCCTTTTCCTACTCTCGAATTCCAGTCACCCATGACTATTAAATTTTCGACTCCGTTCACTACCTGAATAATTTCTTTTATCTCATCATACATTTCATCGATTTCTTCATCATCTGCAGAGCTAGTTGGCATATAAACTTGTACTACTGTAGTAGGCATGGGCTTCGTGTCTATCTTGGCCACAATAATGCGTTCACTATGCTGTTGGTAGTAGCTTACCCGCACTCCTATTTTTTATTCATTATTAAACCTACTCGTGCATTATTCATATTTGATTTTGTATTTATAACACTGTATTCACCTGACCAGAAGTCTTGTTCCTCCTACCACCGAACTTCACTAATTCCCACTATATCTAACTTCAACCTATCCGTTTCCTTTTTTAAATTTTCTAACCTACCTGCACGGTTAAGGGATCTGACATTCCACGCTCCGATCCGTAGAACGCCAGTTTTCTTTCTCCTGTTAACGACGTCCTCCTGAGTAGTCCCCGCCCGGAGATCCGAATGGGGGACTATTTTACCTCCGTAATATTTTACCCAAGAGGACGCCATCATCATCCATCCATACAGTAAAGCTGCATGCCCTCGTGAAAAATTACGGCTGTAGTTTCCGCTTGCTTTCAGCCGTTCGCAGTACCAGCACAGCAAGGCCGTTTTGGTTAGTGTTGCAAGGCTAGATCAGTCAACCATCCAGACTGTTGCCCCTGCAACTACTGAAAAGGCTGCAGCCCCTCTTCAGGAACCACACGTTTGTCTGGCCTCTCAACAGATACCCCTCCGTTGTGGTTGCACTTACGGTACGGCCATCTGTGTCGCTGAGGCACGCAAGCCTCCCCACCAACGGAAGGTCCATGGTTCATAGGGGTAGGTAAAATTAATTAGTATGCTCAAATAAGAAGTAAAATTTACTGTTAAAATGTTTGAAAATTATTTTAAATATTAATTCCAGATGTCAGTCACTCTTGTTGACCAAATTTTGTTTAATGACTTTATTTCATTAGGAACAGTATCTACTCTCAAATCTAGATAAAATTTAATTTTACTTTCTGGAAAACATGTTGTTCTTAATGATAATCAAATTTTGCGTTTATAATATAAGGCTCGGAATGTGACATGACGGGACAGTGATGATTCCCAGACTATAATCATATTATCCAAATCGCTGGAAACTGACAAACCTTTTTCAAAGTTGAAGTCTGAAGTGGTTCGATCTTACAGGATTCGATGCTACAAGATCGACGTAACACCTCGGTGGTAACCTTGTTCCAAGAACCCAAATTATAATACCTCTTCTTTAGATGCAAATATTCCTTACTCCTGCTGCGGTCAAACAATTAAAAGCTAAAGCTCTGTCTACTGGCCTCGTCGGCCAGTTTAATACCGACCGGTCGCCGTGCCATTCTCTGCCAATTATGTCACGCTAATGCTGTATGGAAGGAGGGGAATGGAGTCAAAGCACCAGTCTCCTGGCCGTCGTCTGCTTCCGAGACAGTGGAGGCGCTACTTGTCACTCAAGCCGCACTCAGTTGCCATCACGAGGCTGAGTGCACACCATTTCCGTCCTCTGACCGTGGAAAAATCCCTGACAGTACCGGGAATTAAAATCGTGTCCTTCTCTGGGCACTGGGCTATTCCATCAGAGCTACTCACACTTGCATTCTACTCACTCGCAACTGCAGCACCTCTTTCTTATTGCCCGCTGCTGTCAACGACCGTCTATATTCGAAACATGTCGCTTGAACCACTCACATAGTTTCAGTGACTCGACAGAACACATAGTCGCTGACATTGAAAATGTATGTAGTGTGCAAATTTTACAAGATTGTTTTTAAACGTTTCAGATAACATTTCATTAATACACAGAGGCACTTCTCACATTTAGTTTGTAATGTTCACGTAATAATGAAATTGATCATTTACAGGGTTTTTCAAAAATACTTGTACAGAGTTTGCTGTCAGGCTAGTTACACCAAACGCAGAAAATAAGTTCTACGTCTGAAAATCCTTCGTTTTCAAGTTGTTAATGAAACTTTACAGTTTATATGATTGGATCGTGTAAACTCATGTAAAATCATAATAAATGCTCTAGATGTGCTCCTCCTGTCTTAATATGAAGGTTGTAATCGTCGAATCATGGACTGTCGCGCCCTTTCAAATACTCCCTGATGCTTTCAGATAGTTTAGCAGGCTTCCATAGCACGTCCAAGAAGAGTTTCTGCATCCAGGTGGTCTGCTGCACAAACTGAAGAGGCAAATAACGGATTGCCAGTTTGTGCAACAAATTATCGTCAAAAGTTCTCCCGCGGTGGATCACTGGCGGGCTTGAGGCCGTGTACACGTTGGAGACAACACGGTTACATGAGTTGTTCGTGAATTATCGTCCATGCTGAAGTTTGGGATGTACCACATGCGAGAGCCATTTGCCTTGCGCTGATACCTTCGATAGTCCGTAGATCGTGTTCTTCCCTGGCCAGGCGTACGAGCAGCACGTGGTCTTCGTTAGTAAGTAGTCTGCCGTACTGCGGGCCGTGTCTCGGCAACGTGACGATACACACCACCAAAGGTTGGATGACTCGGCTGTCTTCGGTCTGGAAACGCCATCTGATGAAGCCGTGCAGTCTCGTTTCCATTACCATTCGCGCGGCCGTACATAAAAATCATGTCTGCCTGCTCCCGAAATGTGTATCCTGCCGTGTTTGTACAGTGCACTTTCAGTTAACTTACTATCCATAGTACATGTACACAATTGACACATTGAAGACAGATGAATGACGAATGTAAACAAGTCTCCCTGGCAACAAGACGCCATCTAGGATTCAATAAGTCGAACGTGTACATAGATGAGTGAAACTATTGGATTGTACGTGGAAAGCCGCTGAATGTCAACTTTCATTAGTAACTCAAAAACGGAGGCTTTTCGGACATATGTTTATGTGAAAGTTGTTCCTTATTTTTAAGTAAGGAACTTGCCTCCAATGTTCGTAAAAGTGTTTTTGAAACATCCTGTATAGTAACGAAAGAAAAATATCACATTCATGAAAAAACTTAAATATTTCGACAGTAATGTTGTACTGTAGTATCAAATATTGTGTTGTAGTGCTACAACCTCCGTCTTGAATGGACTACACTTCCCGAAGATTCTTTCAATGAATTTCAGTTGGCATATGCATTTTCAGCGATTAGTTTTATGTGGTCGTTCCATTTTAAATCGTTCCATAACAGTACTCCCAAATATTTAATGCATGTGCCTACTTCCAGTGATTGTTCGGAAATCGCGTAATCATACAGTAACGTCTTTCCTCCCACTTATGAACAATATGTTATATTTGTTTGAGGACTGACCGCCAATCCCCGCACCAGGCGCAAATCCTGCATTTCACTATACTTCTCTAGCGTTACGACTTTTCTGAATATAAAGGCACGATATGGAAACAGCTTAGAGCATCCTACGTTATCCAGTGCGTAGTTTACATTCAATGTCCGCAGCTCGTGGTCGTGCGGTAGCGTTCTCGCTTCCCACACCCGGCTTCCCGGGTTCGATTCCCGGCGGGGTCAGGGATTTTCTCTGCCTCGTGATGACTGGGTGTTGTGTGATGTCCTTAGGTTAGTTAGGTTTAAGTAGTTCTAAGTTCTAGGGGACTGATGGCCATAGATGTTAAGTCCCATAGTGCTCAGAGCCATTTGACCCATTTTTTTTTTTTACATTCAATGGAGGGCCAAATCATTATGAGCACTTGATTAATAGCGTGTTGGTTCACTTTCTGAACCCAAAACAGCAACGATTCTGCGGGCGTAGATTCGGCAAGGTAGTGGCACTAGGTGAGGTCTCGCGATCCCCGTAAATTACTTGATGTAGGTTCGTGGTCGCAGAACTGGTGTCCGCTGACGTCCCAGAAGTCATTCATCTAGTTCATATCAGGCAAATATAGTGGCCAAGGCATCAATGTGAGGTCACTCTCATGCTCCTCAAACCTCTGTGGCTCGATCATTCCCTTGTGACACCGACAGTTACCCTGATGCGAGGTGCCATCACCGTAGAGAAATAAGTTGGGCATGCAGGAATGCAGGTGGTTTGCAATAATGTTCACGTAGTTCACAGCTGTCATGGTTCTTCCGATTACTGCTACAAGTCCCACATAAGACGAGGTGAATGCCCCCCCACCCCCCACCCCAGAAAAAAAGAAAAAAAGGCACGTGATTTATCAGACCAAGTGGGGCATTTACTTTGACCTACAGTCCTATCTCGATTATCCACTGCAATTGCAATCGTAATTCACGATGTCTCTGGATTGATATGAGAGCACGTACGGGTCTGCAGAGCCCCGTGTTCAACAATTTCCACTGGACGCAGTGCCCCGAAACACTGGTAGCTGAATACCTGCATTGTAGTACACTGTCCAGTCACATTAACGTGGCCACATGTAGAAACCATCTGCAGAGCGTACTGCTATGAGACCTGGATGAGGAGAGTCGGTGAGATTCCGGAAGGTACGGATAGCGATGTGCCACCACGTCGACTACAGTGCCGTGGCCACGGCGTGAACAGCCCGATTGACTTTGTCCGACAGATTCTCGGTTGAGTTTAAATCAGGGGAGTTTGGTGACCAGGGAAACTGTCGTGTAGTGAGCACTGTTGGTATCACATTGCTTAATCTAGGCGGCCAGTAGCTCAACACTTGTGCTTCTATTCATCCGTGAACCTCTCCGCAGCCGTCATTCACCCTTGTCATTTATGGCCCACTGCCTCGGCACTGGGTTAAATGGCATTACTTTTCGCCCGCAATATAACCACGGCGGCACGCGAACAGTCTACAAACTCAGCCATTTCGAAAATGCTTCCACCCTTTGCCCGAAATCCAATGTTCACGCCCTATTGGACATCAGATTAATTGCTCCGTTTCCGCATTGCGACATCGACTGCATTGTTTCAGGCGTTCCCCCGACACACTTTATATTCCCTCCAATGCTACTGTTGCCAACTGCTGTCTGTAAGTGGTTATTGCACTTTGACGGTGAATATAGAGCATGGTCACAGTAATGTGTCTGAACCATGTAATGCCGGCCACAGATGGGCGCCTATATTGTTTTACAGAGTGGTTAGTCACCGACTTCCATGTTCTCTGAAGAGGCGTGGATTTCGGACACCTTGTCTCCTACATGGGTTTTCACCGTCCTTCAGCCACTTTACAAAGATGCTCATGACAGTAGCATTCGAACAGACGAGCAGCTGTGCCGTTCCGAGATGCTGTTTCCAGGTACCGGGCCATAATAATCTGCTTTTGATGAAGTCGCTTATGTCAGTGCATTTCCCCTGTTAGCGGTTCCTGTATTCTCCTCTTATATACTCTCCTTACCATGTTGTGCACACGCGACACCTCCCAACGAAATTCAGTCTCACGTTAAGTTCTGCTCACAACGTTTGGCTCATCAGTTTATATTATGAAACTAATGTATAACATTTTCTTGGGGCACGTCCGAAGTTACTTGTACAGTCATGCTCAAAAGTATCCGAACGACCTGAAATGCATTTCGCCTTATTAGCATGCAACCCACATAACGCAGCTGTCTAGCAGGTCCTCTAATCGCTCCTTGGTACAGTCGTTTGACTATTGAAAATGGTTCCAACAAGTCACCACTAGAAAACACTGCTCTGTATCGCAATAACTCAAGATGTAAAGTAATACCACGAAACTACAAGTATCAGGGAACACCTTATCACAGATAAGACTGTCCTTAGGGCTTGTAATCTCACATTTATTACAATAAATGACATACCTGAAAAGTTACCACTCTCATTATTACGTCAGATAGGTATTGCACGTAGTAAGTTCGTCGTATTCATGATTTTCTTTTCAAAGTAACATACCGTACTTATTATTTAACACAAAATGAGATTAAAAATTTAAGTTATTCATGAGAAGCTAGTTGAGAATACGTATGAACTTCAAATGACACGACGAACCGTCTCGTTCTGCATATGGATTCAAACCCAGGTCATGTAGACTAAGCAAAGATTTCGTGACTGACGGAAACTAACAGTCATTCCTGATTAGGCATACAGAGTGTGTTATACCTCGATTGTAGACAGTATAAGTTAGCAAATATCAACTTTAAATCGCATAACGCAAACACTTTTAACGGACGCGAATTCCTACCCAGCATCTATTGTCCCCGTTGACGAACTACGAGAGGTCATAAATATTGCTTCTTCACAAATAACTTACTTGAATTGCCGTGAGGTAAAGCTTTGTGTTGGACAGGGATTCGAGCCCAGAACCTAATCGGATAGATATCGACGCACAATCAACTGTGACATATCGGATTTTCTCGGCAGTAGCTAGATGTTTTAACTGAAATGACGAGACGAAACATTATTTTTTTCCTTCCCAGGACTCCAACCCGGCACCTATCGCAGTTGTATGCTACAGAAAACGAACGTTAAATATGGGTTTGTTGCACCAGCAGCGACATGTGAGCATGTTTGAACTAGAAATAATATGACGAAGAGTTCAGTGCTGACTGGGAATAGAGCTCCACACATATCGTTGTTGACTACACGCAAAGGGACGTCAGCTACCGAATTTTTCTCCAGCTCGGAATAACATCTTGAACTTACGGTGATCTCGCAAATAGTTCTGTGTCTCACTGAGAGTCAAAAAGTCACATATCGTTAGTGTTGACAATGAATGAAAATACATTAAAAATCAAAATTATTATCCACCAGCAGATAGGTGTTCTCATGCTAGATCTTGATATTACATAATGAAATCTTTAGCGCCGGGCCAGGATTCGAACCCATTCACGCGCAATATGTGGAGATGTTGAGGAATCTGCAGTTTTTAACAAAAAACAAATTGTAGCCGAGCTGTATTGTCACGAAGGGATCAAATTGCGCGTTAAGGACGGTCTGAGTTGCATTCCCAGTTCAGAACCAATTTTATCGACTTACAGAAGCTCAGATAAAAGATGGAATAAGTGTCCTGTGAGCCTACGTAGCGTTTGTTTCCTCACTAGAAATAAATAACTAGTATAAGAAAGGTTAATGGTGATAGAGTTTCTACATGTCAGCACTCCAGACTTTATTGTGGTTCAACCTAACGCCTTGTTGGTGGAGAAGCGACATCATTTTTATTGTTAATTTCAGACCACAATGCCATTATATCTTCTTCACTTGGTGTAGCCAGAAGAGAATGGAATCTGTCTCTCCCTACCAAAAATCATTGACAGAAGTTGGAATCGAACCCAGACCATAGATATACAAACATATCATCAGTCCAACAGACCACAAAACCCTCTTCTCTGTGGTTCATTTTTCTATCATAACGCCGTTGCGCCACACTGGTTGAGAATTCTGACACACTGGCTCCCTGTAGTAATTTGCAGCATGTTCAGTAAATTCATTTACTTGGTTGACTGAATCACCATGAACTAGCTGCCTCGGCTACCCAGTGCATACATTCGACTTTATTTTGTAATCACCGAAATAAAATCACACAACTGCCACCTACACAGAACTGCTAACAGTGTAGGAGGCAGAAATTTAAATAGGAAGTGTTTCTTTCCACTTGAGCTACTCTATTGCTCTATCTCGTTGTTGAAAACGTCGTGCAGTGCAAATGTGGCATTTCATAAATAAAGTTTCGTATTCCTAGAAACCCAAAATTTGCTTGTCAGCGGCGGGAAGAGGAGTTACCTGTTGTGCAGCATTGTAAGTTTCTCACCATTGCACTATCAGCCGAAAGTCTTTTCTTCCGATTTACTTATCTGACTGCTTGTAGATCTTTCACAGAAGGGATAAAAACGGTGCACTCAGTGAGACTGGAACTCGAACCGTATCAGATGCTTTTCCGCAGGTCAGCATGGTACCACAGAGCTGGCGAATAAGTACGCGTATTAGCTTCCTGTTACGAGATCAATAGTGGCTAGAACTCGTAAACCGCTATTTAAAGGACGAGATCAGTTGCGATTTCCACGTGCAACGACTTTGCTGTGCTGAAAACTGTAAATTTACAATCTTTTGTTACACCTCAAGCGATAATAACTCAGATTATTCAATGGAAATGACAGGTAAAATCAAGTGAACTTTGAGGCTTAATGCCGTGCACACAAGAAAGTAACTCGTCGATCACAGAGTTGCCAAACATACGTTGCCTTGTTGCCAAATCTCAGCTACAGTACCAGTAGGAAGAAGACGAACCGATGTGATCCTACAGCGGGCTGGGAAGTGACCATAGCTGGTGTCTCCAAGTCGCAGCTGCTACGGCCTGGAATACGTAATGCGTCTGATTTCTGTAACTGGGTGTAGGGACTGGAGCGTAGTTAGTAGTAATACTCAGAATTGACTGCAAACTAAGCATCATAAATCAGTAACTCTCATAGTTGTTTTTATATTTCTTTCGTAAGTGTACTCAAAACTAAGAAACTCATTCACAGACGTTTTCGTGCCTCGCCGATAGTCGAGCACAACAAACAAATAAAAATAAAAAAAGAATGTGTGTGTGTGTGTGTGTGTGTGTGTGTGTGTGTGTGTGTGTGTGATAGAGAGAGAGGGAGAGAGATAAAAATCAAAAAGAATGAGAGAGAGAGAGAGAGAGTAAAAAATTGTTGTAAAGAAATTGAATCATGATATGTAAAGAAATCTTTCATTAAAATGACACGTTCCACTTCATTACGAAATATCGTATTCATGATCTATGAAACAAGAATTGATCTAATCCAATCTAATCTAATCATATCATATTGATGACTAGCCATGAAGAGTCATGAATTACCGAAATTTTTGCCATTACCAGTAACCAAATCTAAACTTGAAAATAAAACACGACAATTTTTGTAATAAACCGGGACTTCTATCAAGACCCTTTCGTCCCTGTTAACTAACCACGAAAGATGTCTGATATACCTCCATTCTGAAGTAAGAAAGTGTGCATGCGTTTAAAGATGAAGTGCATGATGTAAAGTTCTGTGACGGAGATACGAACCCAACACGTAATTGGATTGTTAACTAAGTAAAATCAAATGTCACGTATCGGTTTTTCTTACCAGCTCCTAGGTGTTTGAATCTAAAATAAGGATACAAACTTTTGTGCCTAAGCGACAATCTAACTGCACACCTACCGTGCATCCACGAATATAGCTTAAATATCAGTTGCTTACTCACCAACGGTAAGATGTGTGCGTGTTTGACCAGAAATAACGACACCTATTGCGATTGTTGGCAACACATGAACAGACATTAAAAATGCACGTTAATTTTCACTAGCAGGCCGGTGTGCCGTGATAGGGCTTGAAATGAAATTATGAATATTTTTGTATTGGATCAGGATTCGGACCCACATACTTACCTTTGGAGGACACCTAGAGAAGATTGCAGTCTTGGGAAAAGGAACGAAATGATTGAACTATACTGTTCCGAGAGATTCAGATCCTCAAAAGAGGAGATACAAATTCGAATCACAGTCCAGCACCAAATTTTTCAACGTCTCTAGTTCAATCAAGTACAAGTAAAATAAGAGCCCTGTTCCTTTAAATGGCTATCGGTTCATCAAATAAAATAAAATTTTCTAATGTAAGTAAGTTTACCGGCGACTGTATTTCTATTTACCATGACTTCCGCTATGTCATTTCCCAACGTAAACCGGCTCTGCCCAGTTGGTAATGAAGGAACGTGATGTTTAATGCGGATTCTGGATTATAACGTCTTTCACTTGAGGTTACCAGAGGTAAAGTAAATCTGTTTGCGCCTCTTAAAAGTAAATGCCTGAACCCACGCATTGCACCTGTGATAGTTCATTCCATCAGATCATTGTGGCCACATTTCCCAGCCGCAGAGGTGTGCTGTAACGGATGATGTCCTTAGCTTACAAAATTACTCACGGTGGAAAAAACGCGAGTCTATTAAATGGTTAAGTAGAAGCAAGCTTTTGACGCGGAGATTATGCTACTCTCATGTCAGCAGGATGTAAAGACTCTTCTAGGCATTATAGGCTCGATGTGAAGCCATTTTGAAATTTTCAAAAATTCAGCAAATTCCTTAGTTCGAGAAAATCCACTGGGAAGTGTGAAGTTACCGGATAATTCCGTTATTACCGTCATTATTACTATCATTTTATTCATACCGCTGCTGGAACACTGTACTTCAAGATCAGTTGATGCCTTTTGGTCACTATAGAAGTAGTTTCCCAAGAACAGGTTCTTTCCCTATCTGCGGAATCCTTTTCATGTTAATCTCAAACATCAGCAATTACTCGTAGATTACATTAAACCTAAAGCAATTGATGAAGACTTTGCTTGATAACAAAAATGCGCTGCCTTTCTTCATTTACTTCTGCCTAGAAATAGCTGCCGAGTACTGCTAAACCAAAAGGCAGGAGATCTTACTGCCTGCCGATGTACGTCGCTGTCAGTTCTTCCATATGATTTGGTCGACGTGACCTGTTTCAAGTTGTGTATGACAGAGAATGTTTTAGAAAATCAATTTTTTTCCTGTGCAATAAACAGAAAGATTTTCATTCTAAGCTATCCAAGTACAAAATTTTCGCAACACTAGTTCAAATTTAATATTCGGTTCTATAATGTAGGAAAGTATTTCACAGTTGCAAAACCCGCATCCGATTCACTGACCTTACACTTAGTTGCTGACCATAAATTCTAGCTCAGAGTGACACCAGATTAAGTAACCTAATGTAGCGAAGACTGTTTGCCAGTGCTCTTTCTCACCGGAAAATACGCAGTTGACTCATTTGACTCCATAAGTACACTGTAACAATAATTTCTGTGTGTATGGAATGCATACGGATTGTAGAATTTAGTGGTGCTCTCTCTTACACTTCTGTATACAATATGACTGACCTAAACGGGCCCTTTATCGTTACAGGCCCTGGGCAGCGCTACGACAACAGTAATGTGCTTATACTGACAACCTGACTGTTCGTTTTACCTGATTTTGTAATCATTTAAATAAAGCAACATGACCTTCCAGTGGGAGACATTTCTTCCCCCTTTTCCTTCTGTGAAATTTGTCAGTAAGCTGTTTGCCTTCCAGCCAGCGAAATGCGGCAGAGTACGGCCGGTAAACGATTCACAAACCACGATTTAGTGCCGTTAAGACGATGCATTTAAACATCACAAGACTGCACATAAATGCAATCGATTTCGAGGTGTAACGTTTTTGTTATCTTACTTTTGTGACAGTTGGGCATAAGTGATATCCAAAGACTTTTTATAGTACTGAAATAATCTTTTGTCACAAAGTTACAAGGTAAGTGTTTTATTCGTATATATTTTGTAGGAAACTGTAATCGTGATAGAAGATTATACACCTCAGTGTTTGACACAACTGGTAGGAGAAAACGCTGCATATTAACCAAACCCCGCGCCTCCTCTCCATATCCTCCTATGACACGAGCACGGGATTCTCCTCGCATACTGTTACAGAGCTGTTCCTTGCACACCTGAGAATTGGCAACATCGTCACAAACATTAGGCAACACTGTGACAGTGCAATCACTTCCACCTATGGTACTGAATTGACTCGCTAAATTCACTTGATATTCCCTTTCCATTTGAATGGCTCGTGCTATATAATCCTCATGTAAACTAAGACACTGAGACAGAAAATTCAACTTTTTGGCTAAAGAAATGCTGTTCTTCACATAAGTGACAACTTTTATTATCTTTCACGATGCATTATGAGGCTGAGCGACCAATACCATGATGAGAGTGGCGTACACGTAGCAGTGTGTCTGTAGCCCGGTGGTACCGCCCGTGTGTCGTGTCAAAACGGCTCAATCAGTCGTCAGTTCTAACTGTGGTAGGGGCATCGTGTGCGAGCTTTTTTTTCTGATATATTTTGTGGAGCTGCGAATTTCCAGAAAAAATTCTATATCGAAACCGGAAGAAAACCTTTACACATCAAATCCTCTTGGTAGCTCGACTCAGTAAGTTGTGTTAATGGTCATAGATCTTGGCATTCTGACTGCCAAGCTGCTTCGCAATACCAGCGTCTCTGAAGAAATTCGAATCGACCATCGGCGATACGAACTTCAATATTGTTCTTCACTTAAGACTCACATGCCAGGGTGATAAGTATGAGGGATATGAACCTCTTGATTACTATAGGGCCTCTATGCTAAATTTCCACAGTAGCAATTAGGAACTCCCTGCAGATATTTGCTAACAGCGGCTCTAGCAACTTACTTTTTATCTGGGTAGGTAGCTTCAAATATGGACAATTTTGTCGCCTTAAATCCAATTGAATATTTTATATCTCACTTGTGAATAGCGTTCACTTCTCCGTTAATTAATTTATGGACCTCAAAACAAGCAATTTGCCTGAGTAGCTATAGAGCAGGTTCTGATAGGTATTGACACAATCTTTTGCACCGATTTACCATAGAGAATCAAAGAAAGGAACCAAACACGTTACATTGCATTTACTCTCCGTGCCTTGACTAACACATATGAATACATGACAATAATAAATTATTTGAAGAATCTCCTGTGAAAGGAAAAAGAACTGCCGGCCTCGGTGGTCTAGCGGTTCTAGGCGCTCAGTCAGGAACCGCGCGACTGCTACGGTCGCAGGTTCGAATCCTGCCTCGGGCATGGATGTGTGTGATGTCCTTAGGTTAGTTAGGTTTGGGTGGTTCTAGGTTCTAGGGGACTGATGACCACAGATGTTAAGTCTCATAGTGCTCAGAGCCATTTGAACCATTTTTTGAAAAAGAACAGAATGTGACGCTTTAATTATAGTGCACTAGATCAGAAACAATGAAATTAATTCTGTGCCACATTGATGTATTGCATTCTAGTGTAATAAAATAATCATCAAATAAAAACGGTTTTGTGTACCTTTGCCATCAAGAGTGAAACACAAATCGTAGACAGATTTTATGGGTCACTACCCAACAACATTAAAGCATTTTACATGACCGAGAGTGCGGAGTGGAGCAGATGTTGGCGGCAGGCAGTAAACGGGTCCCAGAGAACTCAGACGCATGCGGTGTTCGAGGGAGGCAGATGGTCGGCAAAGAAATCTATCGCTAAAACATTGTTGAACCAAACTATTATTACCAGTGTGACAGAAAGCGAAATATATTGTAGATTCCCTTGAATGACACTCATAGCTTCAGCACCGAGAGGAAAGGAGTGATAAAAATTTTGTCGATGTGTGCTTTCGGTCGCCAGACGTCATATTAGCTAGTCTCGCGTTTTACCTCAAGACTACGGTCTTAGTCAAGAATAATGTACTAAGACTGAACTCAAGACTTCCTCTGGGAAGTGCCGCAGTCTACAATGTTGCAGATCGAGCATATTGCCGGACATAGGATTCTGAGAGGAGCACGACTGTATTGTCCACCTTATGTGAACGACTCGGCGGTCAATTTTTTTGCTCTAAGACTGTATCTACAACACATATTGGACGCTGAAGATCCTGAAGATTAAAAAAACAAAAGTAGTTTATGAGAGCAACGTTAACTATAGCGTTCGAAGTATTCATAGTATTGTATACGTGTTTGTAAACGCATTTCAATACCCAATCAAGGAAGACAAGGATACAAAGTCTAGTTTCAGTATTGTAAATTTGCCACAGTCTGCTGATGAACTCAGACTTAGGTTGATAATCATTTTGAATATTTAGCAATACTGTACCCATTGGTGTTAAACTCGTTTTCAACCAATGATTCCCACAGCTACTGGAACACTACTTGTGATACCTCTTAGAGAAAATACTTACGCAGTGATGTCTCTTTCTGTGTAGTCAACAACGATGTGTGTGGAGCTCTATTCGCAGTCAGCACTGCACTCTTCGTCATATTATTTCTAGTTCAAACATGCTCACATGTCGCTGCTGGTGCAACAAACCCATATTTAATGTTCGTTTTCTCTAGAATATAACAGCGATAGGTGCCGGGTTGGAGTCCTGGGAAGAAAAAAAATTAATGTTTCGTCTCGTCATTTCAGTTAAAACATCTAGCTACTGCCGAAAAAATCCGATATGTCACAGTTGATTGTGCGTCGATATCTATCCGATTAGGTTCTGGGTTCGAATCCCTGTCCAACACAAAGCTTTACCTCACGGCAATTCAAGTAAGTTACGTGTTAAGAAGCAATATACAAAATCTCTCGTAGTTCGTTAACAGGGCCAATAGGTGCTGGGTAGGAATTCGCGTCCGTTGAAAATGCTTGCATTATGTAATTTAAAGTTGGTATTTGCTAACAGATACTGTCTAAAATCGAGGTATATCACTCTCTTTATGCCTAATCAGGAATGACTGTTAGTTTCCGTCAGTCACTAAATCTTTGCTTAATCTACATCACCTGGGTTTGAATCCATATGCAGAACGAGACGGTTCGGTGTGTCATTTGAAGTTCATACGTATTCTCAACTAGCTTCTCATGAATAACTTAAATTTTTAATCTCATTAAGTACGGTATGTTACTTTGAAGAGGAAATCATGAATACGACGAACTTACTACGTGCAATACCTACAGGGTGTTTCAAAAATGACCGGTATATTTGAAACGGCAATAAAAACTAAACGAGCAGCGATAGAAATACACCGTTTGTTGCAATATGCTTGGGACAACAGTACATTTTCAGGCAGACAAACTTTCGAAATTACAGTAGTTACAATTTTCAACAACAGATGGCGCTGCGGTCTGGGAAACTCTATAGTACGATATTTTCCACGTACCCACCATGCGTAGCAATAATATGGCGTAGTCTCTGAATGAAATTACCCGAAACCTTTGCAACGTGTCTGGCGGAATGGCTTCATATGCAGATGAGATGTACTGCTTCAGCTGTTCAATTGTTTCTGGATTCTGGCGGTACACCTGATCTTTCAAGTGTCCCCACAGAAAGAAGTCACAGGGGTTCATGTCTGGCGAATAGGGAGGCCAATCCACGCCGCCTCCTGTATGTTTCGGATAGCCCAAAGCAATCACACGATCATCGAAATATTCATTCAGGAAATTAAAGACGTCGGCCGTGCGATGTGGCCGGGCACCATCTTGCATAAACCACGAGGTGTTCGCAGTGCCGTCTAAGGCAGTTTGTACCGCCACAAATTCACGAAGAATGTCCAGATAGCGTGATGCAGTAATCGTTTAGGATCTGAAAAATGGGCCAATGATTCCTTTGGAAGAAATGGCGGCCCAGACCAGTACTTTTTGAGGATGCAGGGACGATGGGACTGCAACATGGGGCTTTTCGGTTCCCCATATGCGCCAGTTCTGTTTATTGACGAAGCCGTCCAGGTAAAAATAAGCTTCGTCAGTACACCAAATGCTGCCCACATGCATATCGCCGTCATCAATCCTGTGCACTATATCGTTAGCGAATGTCTCTCGTGCAGCAATGGTAGCGGCGCTGAGGGGTTGCCGCGTTCGAATTTTGTATGGATAGAGGTGTAAACTCTGGCGCATGAGACGATACGTGGACGTTGGCGTCATTTGGACCGCAGCTGCAACACGGCGAACGGAAACCTGAGGCCGCTGTTGGATCACCTGCTGCACTAGCTGCGCGTCGCCCTCTGTGGTTGCCGTACGTGGTCGCCCTACCTTTCCAGCACGTTCATCCGTCACGTTCCCAGTCCGTTGAAATTTTTCAAACAGATTCTTTATTGTATCGCTTTTCGGTCCTTTGGTTACATTAAACCTCCGTTGAAAACTTCGTCTTGTTGCAACAACACTGTGTTCTAGGCGGTGGAATTCCAACACCAAAAAAATCCTCTGTTCTAAGGAATAAACCATGTTGTCTACAGCACACTTGCACGTTGTGAACAGCACACGCTTACAGCAGAAAGACGACGTACAGAATGGCGCACCCACAGACTGCGTTGTCTTCTATATCTTTCACATCACTTGCAGCGCCATCTGATGTTGAAAATTGTAACTACTGTAATTTCGAAAGTTTGTCCGCCTGAAAATGTACTGTTGTCCCAAGCATATTGCAACAAACGGTGTATTTCTATCGCTGCTCGTTTAGTTTTTATTGCCGTTTCAAATATACCGGTCATTTTTGAAACACCCTGTATCTGACGTAATAATGAGAGTGGTAACATTTCAGGTATGTCATTTATTGTAATAAATGTGAGCTTACAAGCCCTAAGCACAGTCTTATCTGTGATAAGGTGTTCCCTGATACTTGTAGTTTCATGGTATTACTTTACATCTTGAGTTATTGCGATACAGAGCAGTGTTTTCTAGTGGTGACTTGTTGGAACCATTTTCAATAGTCAAACGACTGTATCAAGGAGCGATTAGAGGACCTGCTAGGCAGCTGCGTTATGTGGGTTGCATGCGAATCAGGTGAAATGCAATTCAGGTCGTTCGGATACTTTTGAGCACGACTGTACATCTGAGGAATATCTCTGTTAAGTATGACAAGCTTTTTTCTGTTTGCTAGAAATTTTTCAATCCAGTCACAACTAAGGCCCGATTTTCCATTCACTTGCGTTTTGTTAACTAGGTGACAGTGCGGAACTGTATCGAACACCTTCCGAAATTCAAAGAACGCAGCAGCTACCTGGACACCCCTATCTATTGCCTTCTGTGTCTCCAAGATGAACAGAGCAAGCTGGGTTTCTAAGAGCGTTTTTTGCGAAATCCGTATTGGTTCCTACAGAGAAAATTTTTCGGTCTCCAGAAAAGTTACTATAACCGAACTTAAAAATGTTCAAAATTCTTCAGCCTGGCGTCAGCGATATAGGTATATACATTGAAGAGTCAAAGAAAGTGGTACACCTGCCTAATATAGTGTAGGGCCCCCACGAGCACACAGAAGTGTTGCAACACGGCCTGGCATGGTCTCGACTAATGTCTGAAGTGGAGCAGGAGGGAACTGACACCATGAAGCCTGAAGAGCTAACCACAAATCCGTAAGAGTACGAGGAGTATGGACATCTCTTCTGAACAGCACGTTGCAAGGCATCCCAGATTTGTTCAATAAGGCTATGTCTGTGGAGATTAGTTCCCAGCGGAAGTGTTTAAACTTAGAAGGGTGTTCCTGGAGCCACTCTGTTAGCAATTCTGGAACTGTGGGGTGTCGCATTGTCCTGCTGGAATTTCCCAATGGACATGAATGGATGCAGGTGATCGGACAGGATGCTTACGTACGTGTCACCTGTCAGAGTTGTATCTAGATCTATCAGGGGTCCCAGGTCACTCCAGCCGGATTCCTGAGATTGACGGTACACTAGTGAAATGTTCGTACGGGAAAATCCCCACGTCATCGCTATATCTGAGATGCTGTGTCCCATCGTTCGTGCGCCAACTGTAACACCACGTTCAAGTTCACTTAAATCTTGATAACCTGCCGTTTTAGGAGTAATAACCGATCTAACAATCACCCACAAAACTACAGAGCCTCCACCAGCTTGAACTGTCCCCTGTTGACATGCAGGGTCCATGGATTCATGAGGTTGTCTCCATAACCGTACACATCCATCCGCTCCATACAATATGAAACGAGACTCGTCCGACCAGACAACATGTATCGAGTCATCAACATCCCAATGTCGGTGTAAAGCTTTGTGTCCTGTAGTCATCAAGGGTACACGAGTGGACCTTCGTCTCCGAAAGCCCATATCGATGATGTTTCGTTGAATGGTTCGCACGCTGACACTTGTTGATGGTCCAGATTGAAATCTGCAGCAGTTTTCGGAAGGGTTGCGCTCCTGTCACGTTGATCAATTCTCTTCAGTCCTAGTTGGTCTCGTTCTTGCAGGATCTTTTTCCGGCCGCAGCGATGTGGGAGATTCGATGTTTTGCCGGATTCCTGAGATTGACGGTACACTCGTGAAATGTTCGTACGGGAAAATCCCCACGTCATCGCTATATCTGAGATACTGTGTCCCATCGCTCGTGCGCCAACTATAACACCACGTTCAAGCTCACTTAAATCTTGATAACCTGCCGTTGTAGGAGTAGTAACCGATCTAACAATCACGGCAGAAACTTGTTGTCTTATATAGGCGTTGCCGACAGCAGAGCCGTATCCTGCCTGCTTACGTATCTCTGTATTTGAATACACGTGCCCATATCAGTTTGTTTGGCGCTTCGGTGTAGTTTTGTGCGTGTATGAGACAACCTTTTATGGAATCAGGAATTCCCAATTTTCCTAATACCTGGGAACTTTGTACGTGTTAGGGTATACATCCTTTCATGTTCTGCACTTCGGGATGCTAAACAACCATGTCAGAGAGTGTGTGTACTTTGTTGATGGGTGACAACAGAAGAAGTATGATGTAGACTACATTCTTCCGCTGAATTGTGGTGGCTTGCATTTGGAAGATGACATTGGGGACGGTATAAGTATTGTAGCGAATCGCATATAAAACTTCATACTGAACTGTTGTAAATAGTTCAGTGTCCTCTCTTTGTTAGGCTACTGGCGTTGAAAGAAGTTATAGGAAGCACAATACACTACACTGATTCACAACGAAATTGTATCGGCTGTAACATCAGCCATTGCTGGCTGCTGCATTCCACTGAGCAGACTAAGAATATCACTGAGACATCAACTTGAATTCTTGAAGGTGTTTCTGCATCCATAGCCGAATCCATATTGTCACTGACGTTCCTTGTGTAGGTGTCCTGTTGCGACATTTCCCTCTCTCTGATTTTTTTTTTTTTTTTACACGTTGAGTCACTGCCCGTAAACGTTCGTGATCGGATATAGCACAGTGGCTAGCACTGCTGAAGAATTGTCTCCAACAAAATTTGGCAGGCAACAGAATGTGGACACGCGGCTACCGGTTGCTCAAATAAGACAGGGCTGCAGTTAAACTGAGACAAAAGTGCCGCTGGGAAAAACAAAACAAAACTGTAATAATTCTCTACTCGTGTATTTAAATGAAATCAGTAGCTTACAAGTAAGATTTATGTTAGTAGCAACAACCATAATGGTCCTCTTCAACATGCTCATTTCCTGTCACAGTTAAAACTTGTCCGAAGATTTTACGATTAGTTACGTCACGAGCATTAGGCTGTTTTCAGCCTGTATGGTGTACGTATAAGTTCCACCAACACGGACTTCGTAGTTGCACAGCTCTTACACATCAGTGAGTTTCTAGTCACTTGAACCATCGATAAGAGGTTGTCTCATACGCAAAACTAATATCAAAGCAAATGTATTTGCTGGCGACCTCGGTCGCATATCTCCATTTCACAAATCTACACGGAGTGAAAGGATCTCACGTCGTGACATCACCAGGTGCCCTAAAAACAATGGTCCAATTCTGAACCAGACTAGCAACCAAAATAGTAACAGTAAACATACAGAAATAGCACGACTGAGATGTCGTTGTGGCATGGTGTGACAGCAGGTAAGACGTATCATGTTGTCTCAGACACGTAGCCTCAAAATTATATAGGCAGAATGAGTGGAATTGTGCGGTGGTTAACGCTCGCTTTCGGGAGGACGGAGGAGTTCAGAAACGAGTTTCGTATAGTCGCTTTGAACCAGAGGTGTACTAATTGGGGAATACATACCAGTCACAAAACGGAGCCCAAGTCCAGTAAGAGGAAAGTTGTCGTTTGTTAATGAGGCAGCTGCAAACAAATCGGTAGGTGTCTCTCAATGAAAACTATGTAAAAAGTTACTTAACACTCACACAGGAATGTCGAGCATATCACGACATGTTTACAAATTTGACCAACAGTTTCCTCATCCCATAAATATTTTGAAAGACGGTGAAGACTTAGTGGCTGACTAGCGTGTGGAAATGTATACTAAGGACATGATGCCATTTAGGAGTATACAAGCCTTCTAAATTTAGAGCAAACATTAATTGGCACAGGAAAAAAAAATCTGACTCAGTGGATATAAAAAGCCAGACTAGTGGCAGAATGCAATGTATTGCGAAGGAAGGTTAGTATGAAAGGAAAGCTTATTCGTTCAGACATGCACTTTTCAGACTAACATAATATGAATAATCGATTTCGTGTTCACTAAAATGCATTTGGTGAATTTAGAATGAACTATTTTGGCCACTTAGAATGAACTCAACGAATCCACAATGTACATCTCGAAAAAGTGATTGAAATTGGTACACCTTGGCACATATTTCGCAGGAACACACTAAGACGACGTACAGGATAAAAACATGTTGTTTAACTGTTATTCCCCCAGGCGAGTCTTCTCTGGTTTCGTCAGTGTAGATGTAGGAGGGAATGTCTTTCTGTGGCCCACAAATAATCATACACAACGGACGAGTCTGAGGAGGGTACGATTAATCGCTCAATGGAATACGGAATTTGCAGGTGCAGAAAGAGAAACAATAAAACTAGCATTACTCTGGTATCCTGTTACAACGAAACTTTTTTGGGCAGTATGCATTTTTACTATGGTGAAGAAGGTGCTATGCTATAGCAACGAAAAGTACCAGCAAGTAATTTGACTGGAGAGGTGACCTACATGACGTGGTCAGCTAATTTTGCAGAACGCTAGGGGAGATGAGATATTTAGGGTAATCCTACGGCAGAACACTTTATATTGACTCCATGTTAGCCATTCTAACCTCTCCTAGAGTATCACTAAATACTCTTGTTATGATTACAAGTGACAGCGACTGTGCAGTTAAAATTGTTGATTAAATGACCAACTCCTGTCCAGTTTCCACAACGCATGTGAAAAACACAGGACCTAGATGTGCTACCATCTCTGTACCACGCAGTAATGAAGTGCATTAAAGCAACCCACTAAAAGTCCACCTGTTAATGTTGTATTTGTTTGAAAATAAAACTAACAACTACCAGCGCGGGTCTAAGATTATCGTTCATTCATGCACATGCCGGTGCTTTCATTTTACACATATCAAAAAAAGTTTTGCATCACCTTGGTTCCCAGCACTCCTGAAGGGAGACGTTGACTGTCGATATTGTATCACAGTGACAGTCCCTTAGACTGTTCAGAGATGTCACTAAACCCGCCCAAAGATGTAAACAACCATGCATGAGCAGCACCTATTAGACGGAGGGTGTCAGACAGCCGATCAGTTCCAGTCATTCCACCAGAAAGGAGGTACACAGCTCATGTTGTCTGCAGTTCAATCATGCCTAGACGGTCAGTACCGCGGTTCGATAGCGTCCGCATTGTTACTCTGTGCCAGGAAGTACTCTCAACAACGGAAGTGGACAGGCGTCTCGGATTGAATCAAAGCGATGTTGTTAATAAATGGAGGGGATATAGAGAGACAGGAACTGTCAATGACATGCCTCGCTGAGGCGGCCCAAGGGCTACTACTGCAGTGTATGACCGCTACCTACGGATTATGGCTCGGAGGGACACTGACAGCAACACCACCATGTTGAATAATGCCTCTCGTGCAGCGATAGGACTTCGTGTTACGACTCAAACTGTGCCCAATTGGCTGCATGATCCACAGCTTCAGTCCCGGCGTCCATGGTGAGGCACATCTTTGCAACCACGACACCATGGAGCGCGGTACAGATGTGCCCAACAAGATGCCAAATGGACCGCTCAGGATTGACATAATGTTCTCTTCACCGATGAGTGTCGCATATGCCTTCAACCAGACAAGCAACGGAGACGTGTTTGGAGACAACCCGGTCAGGCTGAACGCCTTAGACACACTGTCCAGCGAGTGCAGCAAGGTGGAGGTTCCCGGCTGTTTTGGGGTTGCATTATGTGGGGCCGACATACGCCTCTCGTGGTCATGAATGGCACCGTAACGGCTGTACGACTAGAGATGGGCAAAACTGTTCTTTTCAGAGATTGGATCAGAACTGTTCACTCCCTGAAATGAATTAGCTCTTTTTCATGACTCACCACTCATTTACAATAGAAAATAAATGGAAGGCACATTGCCCTTTAAACTTGGTTTATTCCAGTACTATACCTGTATTTTGATCTTAGTTGATCCTATTTTGAATTAACACAGATAATGAGTAAGAATTTTGTATTGTTTATTGAAATTTCCACGATATGACAAAGTTTTTGATTATTGATTTATTTTGCACTATCGTGGTTTTTTGGGTGATCGGAAAACGTTGTAACTTGAGATTTACATTAACAATATATTTGGCTATAATGTATTAAAATTTCATTAACCTCATACAAATACATCACAAGCCATATATTTTTAAAGTGAACGTTTCCTTCCGAAGACGCCTAAAATCGCAAAATCCGTACCAGAATAAGAAAAAAAATATAAATTTGACTGTAAAACGAAAGTGCTACATATAGCCTTACGCAGAATAAAACAAGGAAAATATTGGTGTATCACATTTTGCGATACGTTTATCGGTTCGCTCGTAATTAAAGCGTAAATTCGAGTGTCCATAATAAAAATCCTATAGTAAGAGGAGTCATCAGGGACCTAATCTAATCAGTTTAAACAAATAAAAATAAAATAAAAACAATTGATGTATACATAACATAATAATGTAATATACTTAGCGTTATTACTACGAAGAACAATATCCAGTAGGGATGAACTCCGATGCACAGGCGCTGAGTCGAGCAGGTCGAGCCGCGAGCTGTATTACTGCATGAGCTGAGACCGCAGAGACCACAGTGACACCTGAGTCGCTTTGCTCAACGCTCTGGCTAGAGTCGAGACAGTGGGGTGAGCGTTGAGCGGGCGAGTTCAGAGGGTGGGGGGAGCGTTGAACTCACCCGGTCCGAGACAAATCGTCCGTTCCCTTGCGAGCAGGTTTTCGCAAGTAGTTCCTATGTTATCCGCTAGGTGGCTCTCTGTCCTGTTGCTAGCATCAACTGCCCAGAGGGAAGGACGTGCGACTGAAACGATCGCCGACAGAGAGCAATGCGAAGTTACGCTGCGCCAGACACTGCAGGCGGCAGACGACGCACAGAGACGGCACGGCATATGTGAAACACAAAATCCAATGGGGCACTGCACAATGCAGGCAGCCAAGGTAGAAGCAGGGCAGAGGCCGGCGCTGGCTGTGTTGTGTGGCGTGCACTGTGCTCTGACCAGCAGAGGCGCTGCTGATATGCTCCGTCTCTCTCTCTCTCTCTCTCTCTCTCTCTCTCTCTCTCTCTGCCGTGGGAAACGTTTGGAGCTACCGTTCTTTTTTTCTGAATCACTGATTGTTCACTCCTTTGAAAGATTCAACTCTATGAATTAGTTCAAGAGCGGATGCCCCATCTCTATGTACGACACGAGAATGCCATCCTCCGACCGATAGTGCAACCATATCGGCAGCATATTGGCGAGGCATTCGTCTTCGTGGACGACAATTCGCGCCCCCATCGAGCACATCTCGTAAATGACTTGCTGCAGGATAACTACATTGCTCGACTAGAGTGGCCAGCAGTGCTGCTTCTCTTCACGAGCACCGACGTGCTAAAAGAATACGGAGAGGTCCTCTTTCTGCACCGGGACTGAAGAATATTATCAGTAAGTTCGAATGAACCGGCGATTTGGAAATTGCTCCTGGGAGACGCCGACTAGGCATTACACCGCAAATTGTTGAAGACGATATTATTACCATAGCTGAAAATGGTGGATGCAATATGCGACCTTCAAGCAGTCCATGCGCTGTCACGACAGCTGAACGTTCCATGGTGCACTGTTCGAAAAGTGATGCGAATAATTGTGAAATGACATTACAGCAATCTGTAGCGCGATTCTGGGCTGTTGCGGATGCACATGGTCGTCACGTTGAGCAACGTGTGAAACCTGGAACGTAAACATGATACGCAATTAACAAATGTTATCATCTAATGTCGAAATTAAACTGTTTATTTCGATGCTTTATTTGTTATTTTACTTCCGCATGTCCTTACAAATGTTTCCAGAAAGTTTCATTGTCCTAGGATCACTCATTTTTCATGGGTGGCCCTCCCAAGCAGCAAAAGTCTAATTATAGCCACCCAGTATACGAGGACGCAGGATGTCCATGGCATACCGTTGCGTCGTCAGAGTTCCCTCAGTCACTACCACCCGTGACATTAAGTCATTAGCTGTGGCTCCCCACACAACGACGCAGGGAGTAATACCGCTAGGCATCTTCAAAACATTTGGAGAATGAGTCCTTTCCGCAGGTAGCCGCCATAGTTGCCGACGGAGGTTATCCGGGGGTAGTGCAGAACCGCGATTCGTCATTGAACACAATGCGACGCTATTCGTCAAGCAGCCCATGGCACCACTCCTAAGCCAGCCCGCGGTTTCGTGGTATAACAGACGACAGATTGTATCAGTGCAAGGAGCACAATCAAGGGGAAAGAAGTTAAAACGTTGTGTGACACAGGGATCCATAATAGAGCCCCTGTTATTCTTAATTTTCGTTAATGATTTAGGCTCCACTGGGCACACCTTGCAGTTTGCAGCTGACACAACATTGCTGTCAAAAGTGGAAAGTCTACTTCAAGCTAGTCGATCAGCAGAAATACTGCTCTGTGAGATCAAGATGAAGATTAATGAAGACAAAACCAGGAAGATATACAGCCTAAGTGAGACTGAAGCACTGGGTGACATAGAAGGTATTCAGCTTTTGGGCGTTTTCATTGAGATCAAGGTGACCCGGCAACAACGCACTAAATACTTATGTTCCAAATTCTCGTGGCTCCTATACCTCTTGAGAAAAGTAGAACGAGTTATACTACACCAGCACCTATTAACAGTATACTATGCAATGTACCAGTCACATCAGCTATGAGCTATTACTGTGTGGCAATGCCACAGGCTGCAAGAATATGCTTTTATTACAAAATAAAGCAATGAGGATCGTTAGCTCAACCAAAAAGACTGTCCATTGCAAAGCAATTTTTTCCAGGTTTGGAGTTCTAGTGCTTTCATCCAATCTATCTTCAACTGCTTTGTTCATACAAAGATCATGAGACCTACAGAAAGAAATATGAAGTTCATCAATACAGTACTCACTATAAAGACAACGTTAACAGGCCAAGGTGTCGATTAACTAAGAGGCAGAACAGCTTCCCAATGGAGGCCCTAAAATTATTTAATGCTCTACCTAATGGATTCAGTCATTATCAGTCGAAAAATTTAGGACTAAAATTTTGTGTAAACTAAAATAGCAGTCCTTGTGCATTATAGAAGAATATTTCTCTGGCAATAGTACAATGTCCACCTGAACTGCAACTCACTACCAATAAAAACAGCAACAACTCTGCTATTTTACTAGTCTGTGTTCCAATACTATTTGTCTTATTATTGTAATGTGTATGGTAATCCAATTGTTAAACTGATGTTTTATAGTACCCACTCATAGTTTAAATAGCAGTTTTTTATTAATTTTAATATAGTAATACTGTTTTAAGTTTGACGCTGTCTGTCGAGCCATAGCTAGTGAATGACAAATAACCGTTAATAAAGATAATAAAGTAATATTAACTGCAGCCTACGAATGTGACTGTCATTCCTTAGTCGAACTGGATGCTCCTAGTCTCCAATTAAAGCTGCAGGATGACGTAGGATGTTGCTGGGACTCTATTGGTGGATTTCGGATGGCAGGTGCTGATGTGAAGGAGTTACGATGTCCTTGTAAAATACAGCAATGCCCCCTCAAGGTGGTGAGACGTGGTCGACTGGACCCTTGACGACTGACATGCCTACCCTCACGTTCCCATGCTGCCCAACATCAGGTCGCTGTCACATCCGAATGGCCTACAAATCTGGACGTTGTATGAATCGACCAGCCAGCCATATGGAGAGCCACAATGGGGCCACTTCCAAACTCGGTCAGTGCTGATAAAGCTGTTTCAGGTACACAGCGTCACCTTGTTCTTCTCAGTGATCACTCAACATCCGACGAGGCTGTCTGCCCTACCAGGACTGGTAAAAATACAAAACGCGAACAACACTAATGCACTCTGGTGGCCGTTCTGCCTGTCAAGGAGAATTGCAGCTACAATAATTTACATACGCGCCAGTTGTTTGTACGTATATGAAGTTACACTGACATCCGACCATGTCTTCTGGGTGCTTCAGTTTTTCTGTACATTCGGGCAGTTTTGGAGCTAATTTGTTTATATTTATTGGTTGGAAATGGTGCAACTTTAACAAAAATATCATTAGAATCAGTAATCGAAAATACAATTTCACATATGCTGAAATTAAGACATTCAGCAAAAATTTCTCTTCTTTTTCTATTTTCTTTTTCGCAAATAACTTCTTTAATGTTCACTAAATAAACACATTCTTAATTCTTAATGTGGCAGAAGCATTAATATGACATCTAAAAAATGAGACTCATAGGAAGTGCAAAATGGCTATGCAGTAATGGCTAGAGGATAAAGGTAAGGGTTTAAAAGCATATATCACTATGGGACAGATAGATAATGCCTACATGAAAATTAAAGAGGGCTTTGGAGAAAAAAGAAGGAGTTGTATAAATATCAAGAGCTCAGATGCAAAACCAGTCCTAAGGTAAAAAACGAAAGCTGAAAGGTGGTAGGAGTCTATAGACGATATGTACAGGGAAGATCAAGGCAATATTATAGAAATTAGAAATGAGATATGATACTGCGAGAAGAACTTCACACAGCACTCAAAGATCTAAGTCGAAACAAGGCCCCGGGAGTAGACGACATTCCGTCGGAAATACTAATGGCCTTGGAAGAGCCAGTCATGACAAAATTCTCCGACTTGGTGTCCATGTATGAGATAGGCGAAGTACCCTCAGACTTCAAAAAGAATGTAATAATTCTAATTAGGAAGCAGGTGCTGACAGGTGCGAAGATTACCGAACTATCGGTTTAGTAAGTAATGGTTGCTAAATACTAACACGAATTCTTTAGAAGATAATTGAGAAACTAGTAGAAGCTGACCTCGGGAAAGATTAGTTTGGATTCCGTAGACCTGTAGGAACACGCGAGGCAATACTGACCGTACCACTTCTGTGAGAAAATAGGTGTTTGTAGAGGTATAGAAAGCTTTTGACAATGTCAAATGGAATACTCTCTACGAAATTCTGAAGGAGCAGAGGTAAAATACAGAGAGCGTAAGGCTGTTCACAAATTGTACACAAACCAGACGGCAGTTATAAAAGTCGAAGGTCGTGAAGGGGAAGCAGTGATTGAGAAGGGACGGAGACAGTGTTTTAGCCCTGATGTTATTATATCCGTACATTGAGCAACCAGGAAAGGAAACCAAAGAAAAATTTAAAGTACGAATTAAATTTCAGGGAGAAGAAATTTAAACTTAGAGATTTGCTGATCACATTGTAATTATGTCAGAAGCAGCTTTTAGTCTTGGAGGAGCATTTTTGAACGGAATTGACACTGTCTTGAAATGAGGGTATAAAATGGACATCAACAAAAGCAAAACAAGGATAATGGAATGTAGCTGAGTTAAATCAGGTGACGCTGAGGGAATCAAATTAGAAAACGAGACACATAGTCGGAGATGAGTTTTGTTATTTGGGCAGCAAAATAACTGGTAATGAGCGAAGTAGAGAAGATAGAAGAGGTAGACTGACAACAGCAAGAAAAGCGTTTCTGACGAAGAGAATTTTGTTAACATCGAATATAGAGTCAAGTGTTAGGAAGCCTTTTCTGAAAGTGTTTGTATGGAGAGTACCCTTGTACGGAAGTGAAATGTGGACCATAAACAGTCTAGGCAAGACGAAAATAGAGGTTTTCGAATTATGGTACTATAGAGGAATGCTGAAGGTTAGGTTCGTAGAGTCACGTAACTAATGAGGAGGTACGGAATAGAATTTCGGAGAAAAGATATTTGTGGCACAACCTGATTGGCAGAAGGGATCGGTTAATAGGACATATTCTGAGACATCTAGGGATAACCAGTTTAATACTGGAGGGAAGTGTCGGGTAAAAATCGTAAAGGGAGACGAAAAGATGAATATAGTAAGCAGACTCAGAAGGATGTAAGTTGCAGTTGTTATTTGAAGATGAAGAAGTTTAGCACAGGATAGAATAGCATGGAGAGCTTCATCAAACCAGTCTTCTGACTGGAGGCAAAACAACAACAACAACAATAACAACTTGACGAAAATGTCATGTCGGATCACAGTAACTTGCACAAATTCTTTTTCAGCTAAGAT
The DNA here is from genome assembly GCF_023864275.1 of Schistocerca cancellata. Taxonomy (NCBI): domain Eukaryota; kingdom Metazoa; phylum Arthropoda; class Insecta; order Orthoptera; family Acrididae; genus Schistocerca; species Schistocerca cancellata. The sequence continues at coordinate 191,237,019 of NC_064633.1, forward strand.
AACTTTCGTTGTTTTAATGCTTTATAAGAGGGAAAAATCATAATTTTTTTTAAAAAAAGAGAAATAACTTATAGTGTGTCACTTAAATTACATGAATTATATTTTGATTCATTCGTTCATCGTGTGGTATGGAACCCTTAGGAATGTGGAACAAGTAGCGAAGTATTTTGACAAATTAACAACAAGGTGTACATTAAGGTACTCCCACCAAATTACCGTGTAAATGCGTTTCGAGAAATTGAACAAATTCAGTGGTTTTCAGAGACAAAATAACGGTTTGATAAAGGCTTTGTTGATAAATTATCTGACGAGACGACCATCTGAAAGTGAATAATCGTCTCTTGGTATGAACATTTCACACTGTTCTAGAGTGTTATATGTGTTGAGTCGATGTATGTTTAGTGAAAACGTGTGTGTGTGTCTGTGTGTTTACAGGAACCTGGGTAGCAACCTGCTGACGTCGGTGCCTGTGGGGGCGTTTCCTGAGCTTCCGCACCTGCTGATCCTGTGAGTACTGACTCTCATGTCTGACTTCTCCTGTCTACCCACACAGCTCTGAAGAGCGCACTGTGGTCCGCAACGCGTTCAGTATTGCCGGCCAAGTTATTGTGTAAATGACTGTTCATCCATAACTGACTGGTGTTCACAGAGCCAAACAGGAGCCCGTTCAGTAAACCTGGGCAGCGCAATCAGGAGATTAAAAACAAATACGTTTGGAAAAATCTGATACTGCCATTAAAGGAGAAAATCAGCTGATTACCTAAATATTGAAAACAACAATGTACCAGTTCCATTTGCTTTCTAACGTTTCGGTATTATTTTTCGCGTGCTTGTACTATCATTCTGCAGACCATACTCAAGGGAGGGTGGAAGAATCGGTTATAACTTCGTGTCGACCACAGGAGATTTAGTGACGTATTACAAGCCCAGTATAGCCGTAAGTGATTAAAAAAACTGAATATAAATGTTTCACTTTTAGCCCTTCAAATACTCGCAAAATTACATAATACAACGTGTTGCAAGATAATTAACATCCTCTTTAGTAACCACAGTTTTTAACATTTAGCGAAGTTCTATATGAATAACATACATGAGGAACTGAAGAGAAATGGGAAAGGTACACGTTGCTCTCTTGGTTAATGAAAGTTAGAAAGTGAAGGAAAATAGCTTTGCCACTACTTTAGATAGCGAAATAGTACCTCTACCTAATAAAATATTGACGAATATATTAAAAACAGTGAGATTTAAATGATATCTGCCTAATCATTGACTTTCTACGTTATTAGCCGCATGAAAATATGAAAGAAACAACAAAATGTTCCTTAAAATGAAAAACTTAATATTTAATGAACAGAAAACGCTGTTTATGTATCACGTAGCCATTGTAGTTTAACTGATTATTGAGGCTGGAGAGCAAATCAGATATAACTAACAATATACACTCCTGGAAATGGAAAAAAGAACACATTGATACCGGTGTCTCAGACCCACCATACTTGCTCCGGACACTGCGAGAGGGCTGTACAAGCAATGATCACACGCACGGCACAGCGGACACACCAGGAACCGCGGTGTTGGCCGTCGAATGGCGCTAGCTGCGCAGCATTTGTGCACCGCCGCCGTCAGTGTCAGCCAGTTTGCCGTGGCATACGGAGCTCCATCGCAGTCTTTAACACTGGTAGCATGCCGCGACAGCGTGGACGTGAACCGTATGTGCAGTTGACGGACTTTGAGCGAGGGCGTATAGTGGGCATACGGGAGGCCGGGTGGACGTACCGCCGAATTGCTCAACACGTGGGGCGTGAGGTCTCCACAGTACATCGATGTTGTCACCAGTGGTCAACTGAAGGTGCACGTGCCCGTCGACCTGGGACCGGACCGCAGCGACGCACGGATGCACGCCAAGACCGTAGGATCCTACGCAGTGCCGTAGGGGACCGCACCGCCACTTCCCAGCAAATTAGGGACACTGTTGCTCCTGGGGTATCGGCGAGGACCATTCGCAACCGTCTCCATGAAGCTGGGCTACGGTCCCGCACACCGTTAGGCCGTCTTCCGCTCACGCCCCAACATCGTGCAGCCCGCGTCCAGTGGTGTCGCGACAGGCGTGAATGGAGGGACGAATGGAGACGTGTCGTCTTCAGCGATGAGAGTCGCTTCTGCCTTGGTGCCAATGATGGTCGTATGCGTGTTTGGCGCCGTGCAGGTGAGCGCCACAATCAGGACTGCATACGACCGAGGCACACAGGGCCAACACCCGGCATCATGGTGTGGGGAGCGATCTCCTACACTGGCCGTACACCACTGGTGATCGTCGAGGGGACACTGAATAGTGCACGGTACATCCAAACCGTCATCGAACCCATCGTTCTACCATTCCTAGACCGGCAAGGGAACTTGCTGTTCCAACAGGACAATGCACGTCCGCATGTATCCCGTGCCACCCAACGTGCTCTAGAAGGTGTAAGTCAACTACCCTGGCCAGCAAGATCTCCGGATCTGTCCCCCATTGAGCATGTTTGGGACTGGATGAAGCGTCGTCTCACGCGGTCTGCGCGTCCAGCACGAACGCTGGTCCAACTGAGGCGCCAGGTGGAAATGGCATGGCAAGCCGTTCCACAGGACTACATCCAGCATCTCTACGATCGTCTCCATGGGAGAATAGCAGCCTGCATTGCTGCGAAAGGTGGATATACACTGTACGAGTGCCTACATTGTGCATGCTCTGTTGCCTGTGTCTATGTGCCTGTGGTTCTGTCAGTGTGATCATGTGATGTATCTGACCCCAGGAATGTGTCAATAAAGTTTCCCCTTCCTGGGACAATGAATTCACTGTGTACTTATTTCAATTTCCAGGAGTGTATTACGATAAGGGATGCAAATAAAATGGAATATCGTCATTCTTATCTTTTCTGTCGTTCCTTTTCACTTGTATATTATTGTTATTATTGTTATCTTGGGAAACAGAAAAATTCGCAGGAGAATGGACCACAGCTACAATTTACCCACATTATAAAAAGAGAGACAAAAGTGATTCGGATAGCTATAAAGGAATCTCCCTCTTGAACTGTACCTACAAGATTTTTCCAAGAGTCTGCACAACAGAATCAAAGAACAACTGGATAAGGAACTGGGAAAATATCAAGGAGGCTTCAGACCTTGGAGACGCTGAGCCAAACAAATAATTACTCTGGAATTAAGAATGGGTTATTACCGAAAACGAAACAACACTCTCTCAATTACATTTATAGATTTTAAGAAAGTATATGATTCCGCCCATAGACCCTCACTCCTAAAAATTTTGAGACATTTCGGACGCCACCCAAAATTAATTAAACTGATAGAGCTTAACTTAACAAATACAAATTAGAAAATTAAGTTCAGAGGGGAACTTTCTGAACCAGTCTTGGTAAACACTGGATAAGGTAGGGAGATGGTCTGTCACCAGTTCTTCTTAGTAGTGCCCATGAATACATAATGAAGGAATGGTACAAATACAGTACAAAGAACATTAAGATTAGAACACAAAAATTACATATAGTTGAAATGTTTAGGATTTGCTGATGACCTCGCTCTTCTCGCCAACAACATTCAAGAAACAAAACAACAAATACAATCATTATAGGGAATAGTTCAGAGTATTCGCCTTAAAATATCTTTTGAGGAAACAGAAAGAATGCTAACGGAACCGCAGCTGGCAAACAAAATTAGAATTGGGGAACACAACTTAAAAATTGTTGAAAAGTGTAAATGCAACAACGTTAATGAGAAACCATCATAGCAGACTAGAATAAACAAACTGATTAAAACACATCATGTTACCAAGAACACATATAACTAAAAACGCCTCTGAATAGCTACACAACAGAAACACTACAAAACACACAGCCGCAAATAACATATGCTAGAGAAACTATATTTAAAACAACCAACACTGCAGCAATAGGCAGATTACTCAAAACAGAAAGAAGGATAGTCAGAACATGTATAAATAAAAAATACCAAAATGACGGAGTTCGGAGAATAGCTTCAGATGAAACAGTTTATAAAGAAATAGAACCTGTGACAAGTACAATGGCACTGAAACAGATCTCTTTCCTAGGACATTTCATGAGGTCAACAGTAAATAGAATTAGAGGGAGAATAATTGAGAATTTATGGAATAGTAAGAGCGGCATTCGATGGATCGCAGAGATCAAGGAGATTACGATGGAGGATTTGAAAGGCAAGACAGACGCGCTCAAGTTACTTCAGGACAAATATATCACACTACCAATACAAATTAACCAACAGAGAATGGGAAGGCTGATTGCAGATGAGGAGAGAAGGGCACGATCTGAAAGAATGAAAAAGTATTGGGTCAACAAAAAACAGAAGAACCTAGTTCATAATACTGACTAAAGTGGTCCAATGTAAGCCACAAAATAAATAAATAATCTAGGAGATGTCCGTCTGTACGATTAAATAAGAGGTTGTTTTCACGCCATTCGCGTATCCCATTCTTTTTATTTGCGAAACATACTTAGTTCCTTGTAATACATGTTTGTCGTATGACTGTAATAAATGTGCCTTTTTATTACCATGATTATATTATATTTTCGTTGTTCTCTTGTTCTTACTTAAGAAGCAAATGTTGTAAAGTTATATTACTTTTTTGTCCCGTTTACAAATTTTTGGCATCCTGTTATCACATAAGTGCTCCGTGTTTTATGAACACCAGAACGTCCGATTTTTGGAATTTGCTAGTATATTTTGCCCAAGTATTTCACTTTTTTGTGCTTAAAAAACTTTGGTTGGTTGTAAGTGTATACTACTATAGTGTTTTCAATTATCGCATTGTATATTTCGGTCGAATTTTGTTTGCGTTATAATGTCTGTATGCATTCTGATATTCGTTTGTTTGTTGTGTACGTGCATGCATTATATTGTGTGGCGGGCGACAATCAGAACAAAGGGAGAAATTTGAGTGGAGGAAATAACTATTGTTATAATGTGTCTCTACTTATCACCTTTAGCTTTCATGCCTCACTAATTAGCTTACTAACTCACATCATTCTGTAAAAAATCAACAGGCGATACATTAAATTCCTTCATAGACTGCAAGCTAACGATTCACACGGTCCACATTGAATTTGATTAAGCAACTAAACTGAACAGGTGGAGACACGTGACTTTCTTTAGACTAGTATGGGTTATCTCAGTACATGGGTTTCGATAGACAGGAGATCCACCGATTGGACGATTTGAAATAAGTCGGAAATCAAATGAGCTGTTCATCGTTTAAATAAATTGAGAGAAAGGTGGATAATACAAGTGAAATATCTAGACTGTCAAGAAGTTAAGGTAAATTAAATGAAAGTAATTAAGTATGTGTATTTGTGTTGAGGTGTCATTTAATAATGTGATACTTAAATACTTAATATTTCTGGTCCGTACTTTACAAAATGTCACAGTTTAAATTATTCCACACAGTTTTAATCAGACAAATACTACTTAACCAACCGCGTGGTTCCAAGCTTGTGAAGTAGAAGAGGTTCTGGAACAAGAACTACTGTGCACTGTTTCAAAAAGAACTCCTTTGTTTTACTAAATAATCTAAGGCTCGTAATTTCAAATCACAATTACTGACATCCATTGGACTCTAGTCTTTTACTTGCAAAACTGTGACAACTATTTAAGCAAACCCGTGCAATAACACCAAATCTTAAAAAATTTAAATAACTTTTCAGTAGACTGGTTTGACGCCCACTGCTCCGCTCGCGTAGGCTGTGTGGTCTGCACAGATTCTTTTCTTTATTTTCGTAAATTCAGCTTCAAAACGTTTTCATAATCAGTCAGTTCCATAAAAACTTTCATCGCCTGTTTCACCCTCTTACAAGCTGAATTTCCTAAAACACTCAAATATTATTTTATTTCTAACCAAGAAACCAGTGAGTGAATCAGTATGTACACTGCCTTTTATATATACTAATTAAAACACCACGTTCAAAACTTCCAAAGCTTTCGTCGATTTTAAAGTTTCTTTAGGTAAAATTTACAATAATTTTCAAGGAAACAAATATTCCTAATTATTAGTAAATTAAATAACATCTAAGGTAAGCACTGATATGGCAAGTAGGCCAATCCCGTTTGCAACAAGCGAAAATCCAGCATTTCATTTGCAAAAGAACTGCGTTTACTTGGAGGATTAACTTGAAACTGAGCGGTCGGTTGGTACATGCCATCTCTATGCTTGTTAGTTTGGCTTTACATCAACACAGTTTCCGCACATAGTTATAATGGCTTCTGAAGCATCATAACTGTTAAGCATTGGCAGTGCCCAAGAAAAGTGAATAAAATATTGACTGAAAAACAAGGTTTCTAATTTACTCAAAAATGCTACGTACCTAGACAAACAGCTATACAAGTTAACTGCCAATCCTACCGACAAATTTAAATATTAAAAACAAACGCAGTACCTCATTTACTTGGTGCAATTAAATGCAAGGAATTTAAATTACCAAAAAAATACTTAACTGAAAAAGAAACTAAGAAAACTCAACTGACAAACTGAAATACGAATAAACCGCACTTCAATTGGTTGGTGGACTACACTCTTAATTCAAGGAGGTCTTTCCGTCTTATTACTACATGCGCGCTAGACTATATGTATGTCTGGTAACCAGTATGGCGATCTTCACACAGGTTTGATTCAGTACCATGTTTTTAGAGCAGGTTAAGTGGTTATCAAATGTAAGACTTTTACTGTGTCCTTCGTCGATGGTGCTGGAATACCATTCTCGTATACATTAGCCACACTGCGAGATCCATCTGAAGCTGAGCGCATTGCAAACACTAGGACTAGTAATTTGTTCCACAAGTTGTTTCCAGAAGGTGCCTTCAATGGGAAGCAAACACTAACTGCTTTGTTGAAAATGCGACACACTCGCGGAGCTGCGTCGAGCTTAACAGGCGCCACTTGCAGACACTCCGACACTACGAACTCCTCTCAGCTTAGCAAGACCTAATCGACAACACAGGAAACCACATACAGAGGCTCCGCTCTTATCAACGAGAGGAAGCACTCACTGTGCGGTCGCGCTCCCATTCTCACTGACTGTCCATCTTCTCGCTGTCTTCTCTCTAGCGCCACCATGCCTGCCCTTTTGAAACAAGCCGCTCCAGAGTTTCTCTAATATCTGAGCTGCGATTTAACCCGAGCCCGTTAGATCACCGCAGTTAAGCACTGTCGGACTTGGCTAGCAGCTGGATGGGTCACCATCCGGGTCTGCCTAGTGCTGTTGGCAATAGGGGTGCTCTTAGTACTTGTGAGGAGAGTTGAGAATGCGTTAAGAAATGCTTTATATTTACCATCTATGTTACCGGTACTATAAATTCCTGCCAGTCTTGTTCCTTAACGAGGTTTAAAAAGCTGTTATCAGCTATCCTGTATAGTTTGTAATTATATATAACATCTGTTTGAGTACAAAAATCGTTTAATGTTCAAATACGTGCATCGTGGTCTGAAAGGCCATTCACCCTTTCCGTAACAGGATGCTCACCTAGTAATGAAGAATGTTGTGCTACTGTTCCCCTGCACTCTGGTTAAAAAAACACAGTCTGCATCAGGTAATAGGAGATTTTCCAGCAACCTTTTTTTTACACGATCGCTAATAAAATTAATACTGAAATCACCACAAATAGCTAATTTTTGGTACTTACTATAAAGTGAACCAAGAACCCTCTCTAGCTTGAGCAGATATGCTCTGAAGTCAGAGTTAGGGGATCTATAGCAACAACAATTAGAAGTTTAGTTTCATTAAATTCAACTGTCCCTGCACAACATTCAAATATCTGTTCATTGCAGTGCCGTGATACGTCCACGGTTTCAAATGGAATCCTGTTTTCTTACGTACATGGTCACTGCCCCACTCCGCAAAGAAGTTGTTCTGTTTCCAGGAAAGTCACGATATGTGAATGTCTGTTTCATAATCCGGCAACAAACTGCTTAGCAATTCTGCACATTCGGTCTGAACGGAACAAGTTCAGTGGGGCTATCGGGCAATAATCATTAACACTGCAGTTGCCTGTCAGCTGAAATGTACAAAGCGCGAACAAAAAGTATCTGTTCGAAGGTCGTAAAGGCCGGCCGTGGTGGCCAAGCGGTTAAAGGCGCTACAGTCTGGAACCGCGCGGCCGCTACGGTCGCAGGTTCGAATCCTGCCTCGGGCATGGATGTGTGTGATGTCCTTAGGTTAGTTAGGTTTAAGTAGTTCTAAGTTCTAGGGGACTGATGACCTTAGACGTTAAGTCCCATAGTGCTCAGAGCCATTTCAACCTTTTTTTTAAGGTCGTAAACCCTAGAATCCATATTCCAATCAGGAAAAATCGCCGTGAGCAATGAGGCAATCATCCCACTGACACACCAGGTTGAAAATACCCGTTTTCCACGCGAAGAAGTCAGCAATTGTCTGCTGCACACCGAGAGGAATCGTAATACGTTCAAGGCATTTTTTAAGGGAACGGAGGCGTGATAATCGCAAGGCAAATATCATGTCTATGGGGCGGGACCCCGATGGCTCCCAACTGAGTTGGCGTAACTTCTTCGTTGCGACATTTGCGGTAGGGGGGAGTGCATTATGATGAAGCAGCAGCACCGCTTGTTACACCGTTCCACAATTGTAGATTTCGACAGACATGCTGCCCATACACAGTCCTCATTCTCCGATGGATATCTGCCGATGTTTATCCTTCGGCATCCAAGAAAAGAATAACAGCTCGTGGATCATGTATGGACGCGTTTGGTAATAACGTCGCCATAATTCGTGTTACTACATTCATAGCACGAACACCGAAAAGACACGAATGCCACGTTTCCCTTGTCCACTTGTCGGTACTTATATACCCTCATCGAAATAGCGCTACGTTTGCATATACGCTGCAACAACGTCCTCAAACGTAAACTTTTTGATCGTCACTTATAGATTGAAAGGTGTATGTGCCACGAACGCAGTAAAGCAGCTAACCACGTTGCGAGCTCTAGAGAAACCACATGAATTGACACACATAAATGTCATAAAGGAGGCTGTTATACGGACGGTCAATTGAATTACGTGGACTCTCTAACAACCCTACCACAACAAAGGTCAGCATTTAATAACGATTGTAGTGTTGCTCACGCTGCTAAATACTGCATTTTCGGGCAACAACAGTCATATTATGTGGCAGGTGTCATTAGAGCACAGTTAATAGTCATTTCATGTAATAATGAAAAAACTAGGCACTCATCTTTTTGTGTTTCCCACGCTGGTCTCGTCGTAAAATCATGGCTCAGTCGTTGATAATCTAGGTGGTTATGATTTCAAGCTCGGATGCAAAGAGGCCTAGGTTTTATTCTGCTATATTCAAAAGTTTTGTAGATGCGCTTCACAAACCATTCTTGAAGATTACACTTTAGCTGGACAATGGTGATGTAAAACAATAATCAGCACTCCCAAATTAAGTTACACTTCCTTTTAATTGCTTTTATTGCAATATCATGTAACACACAAAACATCACTTCACAATACAAAACATACTTGAAAACATCTTCCTCACAGTCACTGTTAAAGTTCACATTTTATAAGCTGACGACAATATTCGTGTTTCCAACATGACGTCCACGACTTGGTTCCGACTCTCTAACAACTCAACAACTAACTAATAATCGCTTACGTGCCCAAAAATCAGAGTTACAAGTGCGTCAAAGATCATAGTGACAAAAGAAAGAATACACATAAGAATAATATCATTGCAATATAAACATATCGATCTATCAAAAGTGAAATTAAATCTGAATGTTGTCTCAGAAATATGTTAAGTAGTTAACAGAAATACAGTAGAATATTACTGGTATCGAGAGATTCAGGTGAGGTACCATAATGGTTACGTAATTCAAGTACCATTACAATTCGTAAAAAGAATTCCAAGAATCGTATTTGATAATAGAATTCGAAAAGAAATTATGGAATTGAGTCAGAGGAAATGGCATTATAACACCGAATGGACGAAGATCCATAAAGGAAATCCTGGCAGTTAATTACAAGACAAGCTTGTCTAATAACCAGATCGAGAAAACTTTATAGAAACTCATCACGAAACTCCTGAATCAGTAATCAGAAGAAAATTAGGAATCACTGCCAAAAAAACTATGAAAGAGAATGCTCTGAAACTACAAAAGGGTTAATCACAAAATTGTTTTCTCCGAACTTTTTTCCAGTTTTCGTTCTCTACTCTAAGTAGCAGAGCGGGTTCATTTGACTGTCCCGGTTCTTTCCAGCCAAATGTCCCAGCAGACTGAGAATGGGACAGAGGAAATCCCAACTGAGAATATATGGGAGGAGACTTCCGGTTCCGGCATAAGCAAGGGAAACCTGCCGAAAACCTTGTTCGGAACTGGGAGATTGAAACTATTGCAATTAATTTAAATTTAAATTAAAATTTCGCATGTGTGTGTTATTCAGCTTCGGCTCCCCGTTAAGTTATTACTGTCAAATGTTTCAACTCTGTTAACCAGGTACGTATAGTATATTTCTTGCCGGCCGCGGTGGTCTAGCGGTTCTGGTGCTGCAGTCCGGAACCGCGGGACTGCTACGGTCGCAGGTTCGAATCCTGCCTCGGGCATGGTTGTGTGTGATGTCCTTAGGTTAGTTAGGTTTAAGTAGTTCTAGGGGACTTATGACCTACGATGTTGAGTCCCATAGTGCTCAGAGCCATTTGAACCATTTTTTTGTATATTTCTTATAACCATCAGTTTCGACTAGCTATCAGTGCTGCAGTGCTGCTTGCAAATGCACAGAGAGAAACAAAATATTAGATCACTTATTATGGATGTGTCGCAAACCTAAAACAGAAAAAGATGCGCTAAAAAACAGTGTTACAAGAAAAGAATACAGCTCACAAGTCATCAAGTCAGCTTCTCTAAAACTAAATGTGAAATATTTTCACAAATTTTGTAATTTAATGTTAAAAGAAACTACTGCCTGAACTGCTTTAACAGTTACTCTTTTGTCTACATAATGATATTTTGCTGTATTATTGTGAAACATTACTGTAACCTGATGTTAAGCCTTCAGAAATGTACTGCTATGAATCTCTTTAATTCTATGCATTCACCCACAGAGATATAATTCGTTGCCTGTAGTCTTGTTCAACAGATACGTTATTGTTGTTGTTGTATCTTCAGTCCTGAGACTGGTTTGATGCAGCTGTCGATGCTACTCTATCCTGTGCCAGCTTCTTCATCTCCCAGTACTTAATGCAACCTACATCCTTCTGAATCTGCTTCGTGTAATCATCTCTTGGTCTCCCTCTACGATTTTTACCCTCCACGCTGCCCTCCAATGCTAAATTTTGATCCCTTGATGCCTCAGAATATGTCCTACCAACTTATCCCTTCATCTAGTCAGGTTTTGCCACAAACTCCGCTTCCCCCCAATTCTATTCAATACCTCCTCATTAGTTATGTAATCTCCTCATCTAATCTTCAGCATTCTTCTGTGGCACTACATTTCGAAAGCTTCTATTCTCTTCCTGTCCAAACAATTTATCGTCCATGTTTCACTTCCATACATGGAACTTCCATACACTCCATACAAATACTTTCAGAAACGACCTACTGACACTTAAATCTATACTCGATGTTAACAAATTTCTCTACTTCAGAAAAGCTTTCCTTGCAATTGGCAGTCTACATTTTATATCCTCTCTGCTTTGACCATCATCAGTTACTTTGCTCCCCAAATAGCAGAAGTCCTTTAGTACTTTAAGTGTCTCATTTCCAAATGTAATTCCCTCGGCATCACCCGACTTAATTCGACTGTATTCCATTATCCTCGTTTTGCATTTGTTGATGTTCATCTTATATCCTCCTTTCAGGACACTGTCAATTCCGTTCAACTGATCTTCCAAGTCCTTTGCTGTCTCTGATAGATGTCATCGGCAAACCTCAAAGTTTTTATATCGTTTCCATGGATTTTATTACTTTCTCCTAATTTTTCTTTTGTTTCCTTTACTGCTTGCTCAATATACAGATAGAATAACATCGGGGAGATGCTACAACCCTGTCTCACTCCCTTCCCAACCACTGCTTCCCTTTCATGCCCCTCGACTCTTATAACTGCTATCTGGTTTCTGTACAAGTTGTAAAAACCCTTTCTCACCATGCATTTTACCGCTGCCGTCTTCAGAATTTGACAGAGAGTATTTCAGTCAACAATGTCAAAAGCTTTCTCTAAGTCTACAAATGCTAGAGACGTAGGTTTGCCTTTCCTTAATCTATCTTCTAAGATAAGTCATAGGGTCAGTATTGCCTCACGTGTTCCAACATTTCTACGGAATCCAAACTGATCTTCCCTCGAGGTTGGCTTCCACCAGTCTTTCTATTCATCTGTAAAGAATTCGCGTTAGTATTTTGCAGGTGTTATTTATTAAGCTGATAGTTCGGTAATTTTCACATCTGTCAACATCTGCTTCCTTTGGGACTGGAATTATTATATTCTTCTTTAAGTCTGAGGGTATTTCGCCTGTCTCATACATCTTGCTCACTAGATGGTAGAGTTTTGTCAGGACTGGCTCTCCCAATGCTGTTAGTAGTTCTAATGGAATGTTATATAATCTCGGGGCCTTGTTTCGACTTAGGTCTTTCAGTGCTCTGTCAAACTCTTCCCGCAATATCATATCTCCTATTTCATCTTCATCTACATTCTCTTCCATTTCTATAATATTGTCCTCAAGAACATCGTCCTTGTATAGACTCTCTATTTACTACTTCCACCTTTCTGCTTTCCCTTCTTTGCTTAGAACTGGGTTTCCATCTGAGCTCTTGATATTCATACAAGTGGTTCTATTTTCTCCAAAGGTCTCCTTAATTTTCCTGTAGGCAGTATCTATCTTACCCCTCAAGAGATAAGCCTCTACATCCTTACATTTGTCCTCTAGCCATCCCAGATTAGCCCTTTTTCACTTCCTGTCGATCTCATTTTTGAGACGTTTGTATTCCTATTTGCCTGCTTCATTTACTGCATTTTTATATTTTCTCTTTTCAGCAATTAAATTCAGAATTTCTTCTGTTACCCAAGAATTTCTACTAGCCCTCATTTTTTTACCTACTTGATCCTCTGCAGCCTTCACTATTTCATCCCTCAAAGCTACCCATTCTTCTTCTACTGTATTTCTTTCCCTCATTCCTGTCAACTGTTCCCTTATGAACTCCCTGAAACTTTGTACAACATCTGGTTCAGTCAGCTTATCCAGGTCCCATCTCCTTAAATACACACCTTTTTGCAGTTTTAATCTACAGTTCATAACCAATAAACTGTGGTCAGAGTCCACGTCTGTCCTTGGAAATGTGTTACAATTTAAAACCCGGTTTCTAAATGTCTATCTTACCATTATATGATCTATCTGATACCTTCTAGTGTCTCCAGGCTTCTTCCATGTATACAAACTTCTTTCATGATTCTTGAAGCAAGTGTTAACTGTGATTAAGTAATGCTCTGTGTACAATTCTACCAGGCGACTTCCTCTTTCATTCCTTACCCCCATTCCATATTCACCTACTACGTTTCCTTCTCTTCCTTTCCCTACTTTCAAATTCCAGTCACCCATGACTATTAAATTTTCGTCTGCCTCCACTATCTGAATAATTTCTTTTATCTCATCACACATTTCATCAATTTCGTCGTCAACAGCAGAGCTAGATGGCATATAAATTTTTACTACTGTAAGAGGCGTGGGCTTCGTGTCTATCTTGGCCACAATAATGCGTTCACCATGCTGTTTGTAGTAGCTTACCCGCACTCCTATTTTTTTATTCATTATTAAACGTACTCCTGCATTACCTCTATTTGATTTTGTATTTATAAGCTGAGAGCTGCATCAAACCAGTCTCAGGACTGAAGACCACAACAACAACAACAACAACAACAACATTTATAACCCTGTATTCACCTCACAAAAAGTCTTGTTCCTCCTGCCACCGAACCTCACTAATTCCCACTGGATCTAACTGTAGCCTATCCATTTCCCTTTTTAAACTTTCTAACATACCTGCCCCATTAGAGGATCTGACATTCCATGCTCCTATCCGTAGAACACGTTCTCTTTCTCCTGATAACGACATTCTCTTGAGTAGTCCCCGCCCGGAGATCCGAATGGGGGACTATTTTACCTCCGGAATATTTTACACAAGAGGACGCCATCATCATTTAACCATACAGTAAAGCTGCATGCCCTCGGGAAAAATTACGACTGTAGTTTGCCCTTGCTTTCAGCCGTTCGCAGTACCAGCACAGTAAGGCCGTTTTGGTTAGTGTTACAATGCCAGATCAGTCAATCATTCAGACTGTTGCCCCTGCAACTACTGAAAAGGCTGCTGCCCCTCTTGAGGAACCACACGTTTGTCTGGCCTCTCAACAGATACCCCTGCGTTGTGGTTGCACCTACGCTACGGCTATCTTTATCGCTGAGGCACGCAAGCCTCCCCGCCAACGGCAAGGTTCATGGTTCATATGTATAAAACTTAAATCTAAAGATTTAATATCATAAATATTGCAATGAAAAATGTTATAATAACAGTAGCAAAATTATTTTATTTATTCTTCTGGGAAGAAAGTAGAGCTGGCAGAGGCTGCAGGTAAGATGGGGCTGGACGCTTTAGCTGTTAGTTACATTCGGGTAAGGGGGTGAGAAAGAAGAGGAAGTGGGAGAATACAAGGTCTACCTGTCAGGAGTCAAAGCAGGAATAGCACAATGGGGTGTGGGGCTTTATATCAGGAAAGAAATGGAACCCAGCGTAGTTGCAATAAGGTATGTAAACGAACGACTGATGTGGATAGATTTGACAGTGTCTAGCAAGAAAATTCGGGAAGGCTGTTAGGGACACACGTGTATTCAGGGGATTCTTTTATGATACTGATCAATATTTAATCTGCAGTGAAATTGGGATTGTGAGGCCGAAAGTGCAGGAGGTTAGGTCCATATGTAGGAGGATAAGAGTGGAGAAACTTCAGGCTAAGGAAATCAGGCACAAGTACATAACAGTGATCTCAGAAAGGTTCCAGTTAGTTGAATGTAGTCAATTACAGTCATTGGAAAAGGAATGGACAAGGTACAGGGACACAGTACTAGAAGTGGCTAAAGAATGTCTTGGAACAGTAGTGTGTAAAAGTAGGATGAACCAAACAGCTTGGTGGAATGACACAGTCAAGGCAGCCTGTAAAAGGAAAAAGAAGGCGTATCAAAAATGGGTACATACTAGAACTAGACAGAGAAAGTCATAATGAAGAAAGAAACAAAGCCAAACAGATAATTGCAGCATCCAAGAAGAAATCTTGGGAAGACTTTGGAAACAGGTTGGAGACTATGGGTCAGACTGCTGGAAAACCATTCTGGAGTGTAATTAGCAATCTTCGAAAGGGAGGTAAGAAGGAAATGACAAGTATTTTGGACAGGTCAGGAAAACTGCTGGTGAATCCTGTGGATGCCTTGGGCAGTTGGAGGGAATATTTTGAAGAGTTGCTCAATGTAGGTGAAAATACGATCAGTAAAGTTTCAGATTTCGAGGTTGAATGGGATAGGAATGTGATGGAAATAGAATCACATTTGAGGAAGTGGAGAAAATGGTCAATAGGTTGCAGTGCAAGAAAGCAGCTGGGGTGGATGAAATTAAATCGGAACTCATCAAATACGGTGGAATGTCAGGTCTTAAATGGCTACACAGGATAACTGAAATGGCCTGGGAGTCGGGACAGGTTCCATCAGACTGGACAAAAGCAGTAATCACACCAATCTTTAAACATTGAAACAGAAAAGATAGTAACAACTACAGAGGTATCTCTTTACTCAGCGTTGTGGGTAAAATCTTTTCAGGTATTGTTGAAAGGAAAGTGCGAGTATTAGTTGAAGACCAATTGGATGAAAATCAGTGTGGGTTTAGGTCTCTTAGAGGTTGTCAGGACCAGATCTTTAGCTTACGGCAAATAATGGAGAAATGTTATGAGTGGAACTGGGAATTGTATCTATGCTTTATAGATCTAGAAAAGGCATATAACCGGGTTCCTAGGAGGAAGTTATTGTCTGTTCTACGAGATTATGGAATAGGAGGCAAACTGTTGCAAGCAATTAAAGGTCTTTACATTGATAGTCAGGCAGCAGTTAGAGTTGACGGTAAATTGAGTTCATGGTTCAGAGTAGTTTCAGGGGTAAGACGAGGCTGCAACCTGTCTCCACTGTTGTTCATATTATTTATGGATCATATGTTGAAAACAATAGGCTGGCTGGGTGACATTAAGATATGTGAACACAAAATAAGCAGTCTCGCATATGCGGATGACTTAGTTTTGATGGCAGATTCGATTGAAAGTTTGCAAAGTAATATTTCAGAGCTAGATCAGAAATGTAAGGACTATGGTATGAAGATTAGCATCTCCAAAACGAAAGTAATGTCAGTGGGAAAGAAATATAAACGGACTGAGTGCCAAATAGGAGGAACAAAGTTAGAACAGATGGACGGTTTCAAGTACTTAGGATGCATATTCTCACAGGATGGCAACATAGTGAAAGAATTGGAAGCGAGGTGTAGCAAAGCTAATGCAGTGAGCGCTCAGCTATGATCTACTCTCTTCTGCAAGAAGGAAGTCAGTACCAAGACTAAGTTATCTGTGCACCGTTCAATCTTTCGACCAACTTTGTTGTATGGTAGTGAAAGCTGGGTGGATTCAGGTTACCTTATCAACAAGGTTGAGGTTACGGATGTGAAAGTAGCTAGGATGATTGCAGGTACTAGTAGATGGGAACAATGGCAGGAGGGTGTCCACAATGAGGAAATCAAAGAAAAACTGGGAATGAACTCTATAGATGTAGCAGTCAGGGCGAACAGGCTTAGATGGTGGGGTCATGTTACACGCATGGGAGAAGCAAGGTTACCCAAGAGATTCATGGGTTCAGCAGTAGAGGGTAGAAGGAGTCGGGGCAGACCAAGGAGAAGGTACCTGGATTCGGTTAAGAATGATTTTGAAGTAATAGGTTTAACATCAGAAGAGGTACCAATGTTAGCACTGAATAGGGGATCATGGAGGAATTTCATAAGGGGGCTATACTCCAGACTGAACGCTGAAAGGCATAATCAGTCTTAAATGATGATGATGATGATTAACACAAAATACATTTGAATCTTTAGACAGAGAAACAATTTACAAATAATTAGAGACTTTATAAAACATAAAGTGTGATATGTAAAGTTGAAACGTCCCCTTAGAACAATTTTACATGTGAAACGTCCACTTAGAACAATTATACAAGCCTGTGCTTAACCTGACACACAATAATTTTAGCGCAACGCGATCTGACTATCAAAAATCCCTGCAAAAGAATGGCCCTGACTAACTTTAAGCTATACCTTTTACAAATCACTTACCTCACAAAAATCTTCGCTACTCAAGCTACTGCAAAACAGCGAGCGCCACTACTGCCAGCTAAATAAAAGATTCAAACTACTGAAGGTACTAACTACTGATAGGGATAGTTAGCAAATGAAAGATATTAATAGAGAACAAACAATGTATTTACCTTAATATTCATAATTGACATTCAGTCTTACAGATTATCAAAACTCCGCCATCTCTCTCCCCACGTCCACCACTGCTGGCGGCTCACCTCCAACTGCCCAGCGCTACGCGCTGTTCGCATCCAGCTATAGCAGTTCATGACAACAATGGCAGACAACAATTCAAACTTTTCATATAGAGAGTGCTACGTAACGTTGCCAATAAAAAAACATAAACAGCAAACTTACATAAAGAAAACATAAACAGCCTACTTACATAAAAACATAAACAGCAAACTTACATAGCCCCCATGCTCCCCACAAAAAATTTTTACAAATGGTGTTGGGACTGGCCAATACAGATTTGAAAAAATTTTTCATAATTACAATCACAAAGATATCAAATGCACACACTTATTAATACAATGTTGGTCAACAGCTAAAATTTTCTCACAGTCCATAAAGACAGTCCAGATTGTTCATCATAATAGTAATTACAGTTTCTCATTAGTAAAAGAAATTGCACACAGAAGTAGTGGATTTCCATGTAGTATTGAAGAAGTAGTGTTGTCCTTCCAACGGAAAGACAGTGCTGACTCTTGAAATGCTGACAGGTAATGGGCCACAATGGAGCAAACCCACAGCAGAGTCATTCGAAGTTCTGACGAATATTGGTAGATAGGTCATCACAGAGCAGACCAACTGCAGTCCTGGTAGAGAGTATGGTATTGGTGGGCCACCAGAGGTGCAGACCCACTGCAGTCCTTGTAGAAACTGTGGTACTGGTGAGTCAGCAAAGGTGTAGACCCACTGTAGTCCTTGTAGAAACTGTGGTACTGGTGAGTCAGCAAAGGTGTAGACCCACTGTAGTCCTGGTAGAGATGGCCAGCAGCCATCTGCTGCGACTGTGCAGGTGCACAATCACCATCGAAGAGTCTTGCAGAGAAGATAGCAAGTCCATAAACCACCACTTGTGCACGCACAAAGTTTTTGGGAATTGTCCTTAGAATCAGCAATGCTGTTATCCAGTCCCTTGCTGAATTAGTAACACACGTGCAAACACTAACAGTCCCTACTTCTCACATATTGTCCATATACTATGACCAACAGAATGTGTGCAGTGAAATGAATGCTTACAAGTTAATAATATGATGAACTGGTGTCAATTACAATTATATAACATAAGAATACAATTACAAAGATACAAAATACATCATTAAAAACATAACAATACAGATAATATTTGTAGTAATAGGGGCTTTACAAAAGAATAGAAATAAACATATACATCAGTGTTACAGGAATGATGACATGAGTACATACATAAAAGATCAGAATAACTTTTGAAACGTCAACTTCACACATGAGCATTAAAACAAAGCAGAATAAATAAAGTCTAAGCATCTTTACAAAGAAAATAACAGAGTATTAGAAAAATTCTACAACATAGCTCTCATCAGCTAAACACATAAAGACAGGAAAAACACAAATACACACGGGTACCCAAACACATAGTGGGATAACACCAAAAGGAAAGGACAACACACAATTACATATTGGGAAAAAACAGCAAAGAGGAAAGGACAGGGTTTGTTTTACTGCAGTATTTTGCTTGGAGATCTCCCTTCATTCCATAGATCGTTCGTCTTATTTCAACCTTTGCTTCCACCAAAAAAATCCTATCTAAGCATGCTTTCTGTATTTATATGTTCACATATTGCTTACCCCATCATTTATTTACAAGAAAATCCTACCTATACCTCGTTCCTGTATTCTATTCATATTTCTTTCAAAATAATTATTTCTGATTGTACAATAATCATTGGGGCCCAAATCTTTCTTCGCAATGCATTCTTTACCTATTCTCCATAGTCAGTTTCTTATATAGTCTACCCCCTCTTAAGCTAACTTAAATCTACTGAGCTCAGATATATATACCAAGGGACGAGGCAATGCAGCATCACAACAAATCAACACAAACAGAAATGACAAAAAATGCAAATTGGCAAAGCTAGCAGCATAAATTAGCAAAAGTCAAATTCAATAACACTATGCCTGGCAAACAGCAGCAACTTATACCTAAACATGACATAGCGCAAGCAGAAAAAATATTACACTAAAATGGCCATGTCTAATACCTATGTCACATCTTAACATTAGAGTGATGCATCACAAAAACTTACGCTAGTAGATAAGTTACCAAATCATAAAAAATAATTTATACAATTCCTGTGAAGGGAAATGTCCTTTTTTGTGCTCCCTCATTTTTTTTGGATAGATCATAAAATTATTTACTGGATCTGTAGGCATAAAATATTTATATTAGTGCATATATTAAATTTTATTTTAACCAATGCTGCAGTGCAGCTAGAAACTTGATATTAAACAAAATGTGTAAATAAATACATAAAGCAAGCCATATGGCATTTTTCTCAACTAGCAAGACAATAGCGGTGAAATGTTTCGCATCGTTTCATGAGGCATTTCAGTAAATATCATAAATTACGAGCTCCACAGTATGCTTTCAACAAGGAAATGTCAGTAGCGCGTACAATGGCCTTCCCTTTCTGTTTTTTTCTACCTGTGCTTCTAACGAGGCACTCAAACTAATGGCTTGTTCTCCAGGTGTCTGACACACCTGGGTGCCCACGTCACATTATGTGCAGGTGGTCACTTAACTTTCTTACGGAAATATTTACGACAGTAGTTTCCGCTACAGTGACAGTCTCATATAAAAACATTTCACAGGTCAAGAATTTTATTGACATAAACATACCTCAACAGCATAATACACATCGTCGTCGTAAAAATAACATCATAACACCTCAGTCAAATGTCAAAAACGTCGTAGCTTCCTCCAATGATTTCAAAACCTAAAGAAAATTCTATGCTCATTTCAGTAGTGTCATCTACCTCAAACGTACTTTAAAAATCATGATCTCATACCAAATACATCATTCAAAGCTCTCATAGTATCACAATGGTACCAAAAAAATATGAACAGTTCACAAAGTACAGACAAAGTACAATTTCTTAAGTGTGAAGTAATCCAACTCTGTAATTGCGTAAACATGTGTCACTGACGTAGTAAAAGAATGTTTGTTTCTCTGTTAAATGATCAGATAGCTGTGTAATTTATGTGTTAGAGAAATATGGTACCGATGTGTTAAATTGTATAAGCAAATACCATATTAGCTAGGGCTCCTTGTGCTTGCCAAACACATGGTACACAAAGTAGGCGTGTACCCCCCTGAGGTTTATTGTAATTATACCCTCAGGTGTGACAGATTACAGCAATGGAATGAGATGTATCACGAAAAACTTTCTTTGTAATTCAAAAATCTTTAAAAATAAATGTTTTAAGTACAAAATTAATCACTCAAATACGTGTCCTGTAGCGCTAAATATGCGTCTTGCTGTAAGATAATCTCTGGGAAGTGTCGTAGTTATTGTCCTCCGAAAGCTAAGTTCTGCAGAAGTCAATGTACTTACCTCATGATACACAAAAGTGAAATGCTTTGCGTATAGATAACTTAGTTATTACGCTTATTGCCGTGATGAGGAAAGTACTTTGCTGTAACGTATTGTTGTCCTACGGAAAAGGCTGTCTCCTTGTAGCAATAGCACAAAAGTCACCACTAAAACATGTCTCACTTTATAGAAGAATTCAGAAAAAACTGTGCAGATATAAAACAGATACACCGCAAAAGCAACATTGTAAATTGTCACGCATTAGCAGCGTCGTGATAAAATCTTGTAGCTGTCACATAAACTAACCACTGTGTCATCTGGCATTTCACAGAAAGCACCTCAAATCCTGAATCCACTCTCAAGCAAACCAAAATGTTGCATGAAAATTTCATTAGCAGTGCTGGTGTATGTATGTAAGCCGTATATTCGTTATGTAATCATGCAACTAACAAGGAGGAATGTATAAATAACAACACTGTGTCGTCTGTTCGCAATAACAATGCATTCGCAATTATCTGTCTAAGTTACCTATGTTCTTGACTGGATGGTTAGTTAGCTTTAAAACATAGTTGCATGTTAACAGTTTCTCAGTGGGACAAATTGTACAAGTAGCGTGAAGCGAAAATTGCAAAGACTAAGTTAAAAACCAGATTATCTGTCAATAAATGGTTTTACATGAGAAATGTGGTGTAAACCTTTACTCTTCCTAGTACGCAGAGTTTCAACTTCAACGCAATTATCATGTGGTATACGTCGGATTCTGTAAGGTCC
This sequence comes from Schistocerca cancellata, assembly GCF_023864275.1. Lineage (NCBI taxonomy): Eukaryota > Metazoa > Arthropoda > Insecta > Orthoptera > Acrididae > Schistocerca > Schistocerca cancellata. Next base: position 191,258,824 of record NC_064633.1, read on the forward strand.
ATTGTAAACTAGAAAGAATTTGTGACTCAAGTGTTTCTTCTTATGTGACAATGAATGAGCTTTAATGAGAACTTTCTGACCAATATATAATTTCTTTGCATTTGCTTTACCGTGTAGTTTTCTCCTTTTGTCTGCTGCAGATTTTATATTTTTTAGAGCCAAATCAATTATGTCTTTGTGTCGAAGTTTACGTGTATTCGGGAAAGGTACAAGCTCTCTGATTCTGTTCGGAGGTTCTTCATTCTTCAGTACAAGAGTAGGTGGTAAAGCAGTGGAATCATGAGGCATTTCATTCAGCACATTTTGAAATAAGTGTAAATATCTGTCCCAATGCTGATGCTTTCTGTGACAATAAAGTCTGCAAAGCTTATTGATTTCTTTCATAATCCGTTCAGACGGGTTACAATGTGGTGAATACAATGAAATAAAAACAGGTTTGATTTTATGATTCCGAAGCATGCGTGACCAAACAGCAGATCTGAATTGCGGTCCGTTATCTGAAATGACTTTACTAACGTGTCCCACTTCACGTAAGAAATTTTTAACAAAGGCGTTGGATACAGACCGTCCCGTGGCTTTACGTAACGGAGTGAAAGAAACAAATTTTGAAGTAAGTTCAACAGCGACTAGAACGTACGAAAATCCATTCGATGTTCTGACAAGGGGTCCCAAGAGATCAACAGCAGCAAATTCTTTTAATTTAGAAGGAATAATAGGAAACAACGGAGCACGATGTGAGATAGTAGATGGTTTCGCCTTTTGACAAAGTTTACAAATAGACAAGACTCTTCGAATTCGCTTTTCCATATTGTTAAAATAACAAGTCGTTCGAAGAATATGATAACATTTTCGTGGGCCAAAATGTGCGTAGCTGAAATGAATGTACCAAATGAGCTTATTAACAAAATCGTCTGGAATGCAAAGTACCCATAGCTTGTCATCAACAGTGCAGCGTTTGAAGAGTATGTTGTTTCTAACCAGGTAATAATGCCGAATCTGAGTGTGTGTCTTTTCATGCCATTTACTTTTGATATCTTTCCAAATCGGATCTTTATCTTGTTCATGAGCAATGTCCTTTAAAGATGTGGTGATGAAGTTTTCAAAGGCGACTTTCTGAATGTAAAGAATACTGAAATTTTTCTCGAGGTTGCCTTCTGTGTTACTTTTCTCAAGCCCAGCCGGTGCGCGTGACAGCGCGTCCGCAACAATGTTCTCCTTGCCGGGAATGTAGACTATTGTGAAGCGGAATTCTTGCAGAAACAATGCCCAACGTTTTAACCTATCATGATTTAATTTTGAAGACATAAGAAACTGTAATGCACGATGATCACTGTATACTTTTACGTGCTTACCAGAAAGAAAGAAACGAAATTTGTTAAATGCCCAAACGATAGCTAAAGCTTCTAATTCAGTAACGGAATAATTTTTTTCAGATTTTGTTAGCACTCGGCTAGCAAAAGCAATGGTTTTCTGTATGGTAGTGTCATTTTCTATGGCTTCTTGAAATAAATGGGCACCAAGACCAACTTTGGAAGAATCCGTGCTAAGGCAGAAATCTTGTGACAGATCTGGATGAGCTAGTATTGGCGCGTGAAGTAACGCTTCTTTCAAAGAATTGAATTCCAACTGTGCTTGTTCGTCCCAGTTCCAAATAGTATTTTTTCCAGTGAGAGAACAAAGTTTTGGTGTAACTAGAATTTGCATATTCAGAAAACGACGGTAAAAATTTACGAGACTTAGAAAACTGCGGACTTGTTTTTTTGTGGATGGAACTGGAATGGCTCTAATTGCTTCTAACTTTTCTGGATCCGGCTGAATGCCTTCAGAAGAAATAATATGTCCCAAAAACTTCACCTTTGACCTACCGAATTCTGACTTTTCCAAGTTAACTGTAATTCCAGATTCTGCAAAAATACGTAACAAACTGTTGAGGATGCGGTTATGTTGTTCCCATGAAGCTTCTGCTATTAGAATATCGTCCACATATAAAGTGATGTGACGTTTTAAGAACTCAGGTAATATGGAATTTAACCCACGAATGAATGCTGCCGAAGAAATGTTCAAACCAAAAGGAAGTTTCCGAAACTGATAACAAACGCCGAAACAAAGGAAAGCTGTGTATTTTCTGCATTCTGGATGAAGTTCAATCTGATAAAAGCTGGATCTGAGATCAATGGAAGACAACACTTTTACACCATTAAAATTTTGAAGAAGTTCTTCCATCGTCTGCGGCCTGTCTGTTTCAGGAATAATGATAGTATTGATTTGTCTCGAATCTAAAACAAGCCTGATCGATCCATTTTTCTTCTCAACAACATGTAATGGATTGTTGTATGAGCTTACTGCAGGCTCAATAATGCCCTCGTCAAGCATAGATTGTATTTCTGTTCTAACACGGTCCCTATAATGTGCCGGAATTACGTATGGTCTAACACAAAATTTAGTATGCTCACGAACACGAAATTGGTATTGAAATCCCTTGATTGTTCCTGTTTTGTGAGTAAAAACTGTGGAATGTGCTTGTAAAATCTCAGAAAGGTCCTGCCTATCAGTGTCATTACAATTCTCAATTGTTTGAATTTTATTCTGAATTAACTCATTAATTTCAAATATGCCGTCGATATCATCCCTTTCAGTACTTGCAGAGTGATTGTTGGTGTCTACTTCCGTAGAAAATTCCGAACTGTTGTCTAACAGAACATAAAGCCGATTAATTTCCTCATCATGGTTTGAGAGCCAGTCTTCAAATTTCAAAGCTATTGACTTACCTTCTTTCTCTAAACTTATTTCAGCATCGTGAAAACTTAAGTCTACTCCCAGTATAATTTCCGTCGACAATAATGGAACAATAAGGAAGTTCATAGAGAAGCTGTGGCTTTGACAAAAGAATTCTAAATTGGTTTGTTGGCGTACATCTACACTTTTTCCAAAGATTGCGCCTTGTAATTTAATCTTACGTAACGGGAGTGTGGGGCAATCGTTCGCTTTGTTGCATTTGCTAAAAGCTGTTTCGCTAATTACTGAAATGGGACTGCCAGAGTCAAGTACTGCCGTAAATTTTACGTCATTTACAGTAATGTGAATCACAGGATATGCAATGGTGTTACGTGTTACGTCGTGTTCCTGGAGTAAGATGTCCCTAATGTCTTCCATTTTTACGTAATTACTAGCTACGGCAGCTGCGTCATCAGTTTCATAAGTACGTCTTGTGGCTGCCAGTGGTGTGAGTCATCGCCTATTGTCTCTTTGTTGGCGCGCGTCGTTATTGGGATTTGGAGACCTAATTTCTACAAATTCGCCTTGCCCAGAGGGCCCAACTCTGTTTAAAACTCGCCAGTTCTGATGCAGTTCAGGTCTGTCGTTACGATCATATCGCCTGTCGTCATGTCGGTAGTTTACATAGTTTCTTTCTTGTCTGTTACGTGGTGGAGAATTTCTGCCTGAGTCGTAACTGCGTGCTGGACCGTTACGTCTGAAGTTATTCTGTCTCCCTTGATAATAATTGTTTTGGTTTCCATATTGTCTGTTTCTCTGATTGTCTCTGTGATAGTCATTACTGCGGAGAGGTGATCTTTCCCTGTAACTATTACTCTGCCAGTGGTTGTCATATGGGTGGTGTCTGTTTTGGTCACGATTTACGTTATGAGAATAGCCTTGTCGCGTCCAGTTATCGTTTCTGTCGTCACGGAATTGTGACGGATGTGACCTGTAGTGATTGTTTTCCTGTTTTCGCATCCCGCGACTTTCTGTGTCAATTTCTAATTCTTGCAACAGTCCCTGAAAAGCTTCAATGTCGTCTTTGCAACGTCCTGCTAAAATAATATGTCGTAAATTTTCAGGCAGTTTGATTAAGCAAATGCGGATGAGTTCTGAGGGGCTGTATGGGTTTGACAGATATTGATTCTTGTGCAACATGTCTTCAAAATATTTCACAAGACTGGAAAATTCAGATTGCTCGAAGTGTTTCATCATTATGATGCTATGTTTTACGCGGTCTTGTGTGGCCTGAGACCAATATGCTGAGAGGAAGGCATGGTAAAATTCTCCTTCACTGTGGCAATCGTGAATGACCGATCGCATTCTTACAGCTGGTTCATTCTCCAAGTAGCCACACATAAATTCTAATCTGTGTTCTAATGACCAGTTGGGAGGAAAACAATGAGAGAATTGATGGAGCCACGCTTGTGGATGAATGTCGTTGCCAGAATTCTTAAATGTTTTGAATTTACGTGTAGTAATGAACAGCTTATAGTCAAAATCATCATGTCGGCGAGTCACATATCGGTCATTGTCACGTCGTTTCGGCGGTTCCATCTCAAAATTCGGTATACCTTGCCAATTTCTTTCATAATTACCGAAATGCCCTGTGCTATTATTTTGTGGCTTTTCCGTATTTCTAAGTTCCTCTTCCCGTGTTGGAGCGCGAGTATCCTCTGAAATATGCAATTCTTGTATTACCTGTGTCAACTGATCTTGTACTTCCCGGATTTCTCTTTTGTACTGTGTATTGATTTGATTTTGGTTTTGTTTGAATTTTCTAATTTGTTCATACTCTTCTGTGTCAGTGAAGGCTATGGGTCTTGTGTCATTCAGATCATCATCTACCTTTGTAGATAAGTTAGTGACCTGATCCGAAAGTTCGGCTACTTTCTCCGATAGTAAACACATTTCCTCAGTGTGTTTTTCTGAACCAAGTTTCAGAGTGTCCATTTGTGTTGAAATCGAATCTACTGTGTTCTTTAAGTTTTCCTGAGTTTTTGCCAGTTGCGTAACCGAATCGGTAGATGCAACTGAGTCAATTTTAGCCCACAAGGTCTCATGATTTTCATGAACAATGGTTTGCAGCTCTTTTATGGCTGCTTCGTGATTCTGTAATACATTTTCATGCCGCGAAAAAATAGGCTGAAAATGCTCACAAATTTGTGTTTTTACGTCATTACAGACTTTTTGACATTTCGATTCAATGTTATGTAATTCAGTAGTTAAATCTTCACGTGTTTGTTCAAGTGTGGTGTCTAACTTCCGAAGATTTTGTTCCATTGTGTCTAACTTTTGCTGTGTTTGTCTCTGGTGTTGTTCCATTGTGTCTAACTTTTGAAGATTTTGTTCCACTGTGTCTAACTTTTTAAGATTTTGTTCCATTGTGTCTAACTTTTGAAGATTTTGTCCCATCTGTCTCTGATTTTGTTCCATTTGTTGCATTAATTGCAATAATAATGTATTAGTGTCTGGAATCTGTTTCTCTATGCTTTTTGACAGTGCGTTTTCACCGGCCGCATTCACATTTTGACAAGCAGAAAATGTGTCTTGACTCATTTGAGAAAACGGTGAGGACGCAAAACCTGAATCTACAGTATTTGCAAAATTGTGTCCTATCATTTCGGATTCCTGAGGCGAGCTGTTGCCGACCGATCGATCGATAATGCTTCCCTGTTCACTACCTGTTTGACTGTCTACGCCATTGTTTGACGCCCGCTCCATTTCCCTATGCACAGTTACCAAATTACTACTTTGAACATTAGTTAACTCATTACACAGTGGCGCTAACACATTGCTTTCGTCTTCACTGTCGTTTCTTAGTTTACTTTGGAGCCGAGTGTTACGTTTTTCACACGCCATTATTGAGACAATATTTCACACGATAACACACGAAAACACAATTTGAAGAGCAAAAATAAGAGAACACATTAACATAGCACTGAAAATAATATATAGTTAATTACAAGCGCAGCTGCGAAATACTTGTTGCAAATCTACATGCATGCCACAACTGTTTTACATTACAACAATGAAAGACTGCAACTACAAAGGAGATTCTCTCTACAATTACGCGCTAGCAATAAACAAAAGCTACACTAAATACACAAACTACAAGAAAAAATCAGAAGATTCCAGTGAGGTATCCTAGGCTAAGGGTCGACATATGAAACGTCCCCTTAGAACAATTATACAAGCCTGTGCTTAACCTGACACACAATAATTTTAGCGCAACGCGATCTGACTATCAAAAATCCCTGCAAAAGAATGGCCCTGACTAACTTTAAGCTATACCTTTTACAAATCACTTACCTCACAAAAATCTTCGCTACTCAAGCTACTGCAAAACAGCGAGCGCCACTACTGCCAGCTAAATAAAAGATTCAAACTACTGAAGGTACTAACTACTGATAGGGATAGTTAGCAAATGAAAGATATTAATAGAGAACAAACAATGTATTTACCTTAATATTCATAATTGACATTCAGTCTTACAGATTATCAAAACTCCGCCATCTCTCTCCCCACGTCCACCACTGCTGGCGGCTCACCTCCAACTGCCCAGCGCTACGCGCTGTTCGCATCCAGCTATAGCAGTTCATGACAACAATGGCAGACAACAATTCAAACTTTTCATATAGAGAGTGCTACGTAACGTTGCCAATAAAAAAACATAAACAGCAAACTTACATAAAGAAAACATAAACAGCCTACTTACATAAAAACATAAACAGCAAACTTACAAAGTGACGTTAGTGGAAGGATTATCTCAGCCATTTGAAATAAAAAGTGAACTAGACACGACAATGGTTTCTGACCTTTGCTGTTTGAATGTGCCCTAGAAAAACGTGCAAGAATCTAGAATTAGGAGCTATGAAATCGCAAAATTGAATCAATAACGATGGAAAGTAAATCAGGCGAAATGAATATAAGCTTCCCGGCTTTTGAAAAGATATTGCAACACTTGCAGAAAATGTGACGGAATCAGATAAATAAATTGTCTGGAAAGGATAGCCAATAAAAGTGGAACTTAAATTTCTGCTGAAAAAATAAAATCAAGACGAATATAAAAAATGCTCCAAAACATATAGAAACACAAGTACGTAAAATAGAGCGAGCTAGGAAATTCAAACATCTTGAAGAAACCGTACAGCAGAATGGACTAGAAAAATTTACAATAAATGTGAGTTAGTACAACGGAAAGGGCACAAGGTCACTAAAAATATCTAGAACAAGAAACACATCTCTAGAAATTCGACACGAGGATATTTATATGCATGTAAACGCTTAACAAAGAGCTGTAAGCTGCACACACAAGAGTTACTTGAATGACAAGAAAAAAAATGATTGGTACAATGCAAACTGCAGATGGGCGGCGAATGAAATGTGATTAGATTTACCAAAATACACAGAAAACAATAAGAATCATCTTCGTGGTGTAGCAATTTTAAAGGCCAGTAATGTACAACGTCAGTACTATACAACCCTATGATAGGTTGAAATGAATTCATATTTTGGCAAGACGAGTGAAATGGAAGTAATGTGAGTTTTAGAGCGCCCATAAGCATGTTCCGCTCAGCATTTCCACATTATTCTCTTGGCGTTTGAAATTGTTTTGGATTCGTCTTCGGGGAAGATTCCTCCGCAAACATAGGCTGAATTGTTTCCCCGGGGACCGACAAAAAATTAATTTGCGCGCGCTGCGCAGTCGGGCGAGTGGTCCAGAAACTAAACGGAGCGGGGCCCCGGCCCCGGCGCCGCTAACTGCCGCTTTAAGCGGTCGGCGGGCAATTAACTCGGTGCTCATTAAATTAAGTTGCCCGCGGCAGCCAGCAGCCAGCAGCGACTCTTGCGCTCGGCCCTATTAGCGCGCTGTGGCGCCGGCGTCACGTCTGCGGGGGACGCCGAGTGGCTTCATGCGTCCGCGGAAACTAACCCACCACCCACTCTCCTCAGACTCAAGACACAAGAGCCGTGAGTCAGAGAGTTGAAACAACTGCGGTTCCACGTCTTCGTACAAAAGCAGTACGTCCGTTAATTGTGTCGCCTAACTCTTCTAAACTAAAAAGGGGTCTATTTTTTTTAATTGACATATTGTCAATTGGAAGTATGTCACCTTTGTAATGTTTGTTTGATAATTTATCACAGCACGGTCGCTTAGATTTACTCTGAAGCGCCAAAGACACTGGAATGTTGTTGTTGTCGTGGTCTTCAGTCCTGAGACTGGTTTGATGCAGCTATCCATGCTACCCTATCCTGTGCAAGTTTCTTCATCTCCCAGTACTTACTGCAACCCACCTCCTTCTGAATCTGCTTAGTGCATTCATCTCTTGGTCTCCCTCTACGATTTTTACCCTCCACGCTGCCCTCCAGTACCAAATTGGTGATTCCTTGATGCCTCAGAACACGTCCTACCAACTGATCCCTTCTTCTAGTAAAGTTGTGCCACAAACTCCTCTTCTCCTCAGTTCTATTTAGTACCTCCTCGTTGGTTATGTGATCTATCCATCTAATCTTCAGCATTCTTCTGTAGCACCACATTTCGAAAGCTTCTATTCTCTTCTTGTCCAAACTATTTATCGTCCATGTTTCACTTCCATACATGGCTACTCTCCATACGAATACTTTCAGAAACGACTTAGTGACACTTACATCTATACTCGATGTTAACAATTTTCTCTTCTTCAGAAACGCTTTCCTTTCCACTGCCAGTCTACATTTTATATCTTCTCTACTTCGACCATCATCAGTTATTTTGCTCCCCAAATAGCAAAACTCCTTTACTACTTTAAGTGTCTCATTTCCTAATCTAATTCCCTCAACATCACCCGACTTAATTCGACCACATTCCATCATCCTCGTTTTGCTTTTGTTGATGTTCATCTTATATCCTCCTTTCAAGACACTGTCCATTCCGTTCAACTGCTCTTCCAAGTCCTTTGCTGTCTCTGATAGAATTACAATGTCATCGGCGAACCTCAAAGTTTTTATTTCTTCTCCATGGATTTTAATACCTACTCCGAATTTTTCTTTTGTTTCCTTTACTGCTTGCTCAATATACAGATTGAATAACATCGGGGAGAGGCTACAACCCTGTCTCACTCCCTTCGCAACCACTGCTTCCCTTTCATGCCCCTCGGCTCTTATAACTGCCATCTGGTTTCTGTACAAATTGTAAATAGCCTTTCGCTCCCTGTATTTTACCCCTGCCACCTTTAGAATTTGAAAGAGAGTATTCCAGTCAACATTGTCAAAAGCTTTCTGTAAGTCTTTCCTTAATCTTTCTTCTAAGATAGGTCGTAAGGTCAGTATTGCCTCACGTGTTCCAACATTTCTACGGAATACAAACTGACCTTCCTCCAGGACGTCTTCTACCAGTTTTTCCATTCGTCTGTAAAGAATTCGTGTTAGTATTTTGCAGCTGCGACTTATTAAACTGATAGTTCGGTAATTTTCACATCTGTCAACACCTGCTTTCTTAGGCATTGGATTTACTACATTCTTCTTGAAGTCTGAGGGTATTTCGCCTGTCTCATACATCTTGCTCACCAGATGGTAGAGTTTTGTCAGGACTGTCTCTCCCAAGGCCGTCAGTAGTTCTAATGGAATGTTGTCTACTCCCGGGGCCTTGTTTCGTCTCAGATCTTTCAGTGCTCTGTCAAACTCCTCACGCAATATCGTATCTCCCATTTCATCTTCATCTACATCCTCTTCCATTTCCATAATATTTTCCTCAAGTACATCGCCCTTGTTTAGACCCTCTATATACTCCTTCCACCTTTCTGCCTTCCCTTCTTTGCTTAGAACTGGGTTTCCATCTGAGCTCTTGATATTCATACAAGTGATTCTCTTTTCTCCAAAGGTCTCTTTAATTTTCCTGTAGGCAGTATCTATCTTACCAGTAGTGAGATAAGCCTCTACATCCTTACATTTGTCCTCTAGCCATCCCTGCTTAGCCATTTTGCACTTACTGTCGATCTCATTTTTGAGACGTTTGTATTCCTTTTTGCCTGCTTCATTTACTGCATTTTTATATTTTCTCCTTTCATCAATTAACTTCAATATTTCTTCTGTTACCCAAGGAGTTCTACTAGCCCTCATTTTTTTACCTACTTGATCCTCTGCTGCCTTCACTACTTCATCCCTCAGAGCAACCCATTCTTCTTCTACTGCACTTCTTTCCCCCATTCCTGTCAATTGTTTCCTTATGCTCTCCCTGAAACTCTGTACAACCTTTGCTTCTTTCAGTTTATCCAGGTCCCATCTCCTTAAATTCCCACCTTTTTGCAGTTTCTTCAATTTTAATCTATAGTTCATAACCAATAGATTGTGGTCAGAGTCCACATCTGCCCTGGAAATGTCTTACAATTTAAAATCTGATTCCTAAACTCTGTCTTACCATTATATAATCTGATACCTCTTAGTATCTCCAGGGTTCTTCCATGTATACAACCTTCTATCATGATTCTTCAACCAAGTGTTCGCTATGATTAATTTATGCTCTGTGCAAAATTCTACCAGGCGGCTTCCTCTTTCATTTCTTACACCCAATCCATATTCACCTACTAAGTTTCCTTCTCTCCCTTTTCCTACTCTCGAATTCCAGTCACCCATAACTATTAAATTTTCGTCTCCCTCCACTACCTGATTAATTTCTTTTATCTCATCATACATTTCTTCAATTTCTTCGTCATCTACAGAGCTAGTTGGCATATAAATTTTTACTACTGTAGTAGGCGTGGGCTTCGTGTCTGTCTTGGCCACAATAATGCGTTCACTATGCTGTTTGTAGTAGCTTACCCGCATTCCTATTGTTTTATTCATTATTAAACGTACTCCTGCATTATCCCTATTTGATTTTGTGTTTATAACCCTGTATTCACCTGACCAAAAGTCTTGTTCCTCCTGCCACCGAACCTCACTAATTCCCACTATATCTAACTTTAACCTATCCATTTCCCTTTTTAAATTTTGTAATCTACCTGCCCGGTTAAGGGATCTGACATTCCACGCTCCGATCCGTAGAACCCCAGTTTTCTTTTTCCTGATAACGACGTCCTCCTGAGTAGTCACCGCCCGGAGATCCGAATGGGGGACTATTTTACCTCCGGAATATTTTAGCCAAGAGGACGCCATAATCTTTTAACTATACAGTAAAGCTGCATGCCCTCGGGAAAAATTACGGCCGTAGTTTCCCCTTGCTTTCAGCCGTTCGCAGTACCAGCACAGCAAGGCCGTTTTGGTTAATGTTGCAAGGCCAGGTCAGTCATCATCCAGACTGTTGCCCCTGCAACTACTAAAAAGGCTGCTGCCTCTCTTCAGGAACCACACGTTTGTCTGGCCTCTCAACAGATACCCCTGCGTTGTGGTTGCACCTACGGTACGGCCATCTGTATCGCTGAGGCACACAAGCCTCCCCACCAACGGCAAGGTCCATGGTTCATGGGGAAGGGACACTGGTATAGGCATGCGTATTCAAATACAAAAATACGTTAACAGTCAGAACACGGCGCTGCGGCCGGCAACGTCTACCTAAGACAGCAAGTGTCTGGCTTAGTTGTTACACCACTGGCCATTAAAATTGCTACACCACGGAAATGACTTTCTACAGACGCGAAATTTAACCGATAGGAAGAAGATGCTGTGATATGTAAATGATTAGCTTTTCAGAGCATTCACACAAGGTTGGCGCCGGTGGCGACACCTACAACGTGCTGACATGAGGAATGTTTCCAACCGATTTCTCATACACAAACAGCAGTTGACAGGCGTTGCCTGGTGAAACGTTGTTGTGATGCCTCGTGTAAGGAAGAGAAATGCGTACCATCACGTTTCCGACTTTGATAAAGGTCGGATTGTAGCCTATCGCGATTGCGGTTTATCGTATCGCGACATTGCTGCTCGCGTTGGTCGAGATCCAATGTGTTTGCAGAATATGGAATCGGTGGGTTCAAGAGGGCAATAAGAAACGCCGTGCTGGATCCCAACGGCCTCGTATCACTAGCAGTCTAGATGACAGACATCTTATCCGCAGGGCTGTAACGGATCGTGCAGCCACGTCTCGATCCCAGAGTCAACAGATGGGGACGTTTGCAAGACAACAATCATCTACACGAACAGTTCGACGAGTTTGCAGCAGCATGGACCATCAGCTCGGAGACCAAGGCTACGGTTACCCTTGACGCTGCATCACAGACAGGAGCGCCTGCGATGGTGTACTCAACGACGAACCTGGGTGCACCAATGGCAAAGCGTCATTTTTTCGGATGAATCCAGGTTCTGTTTACAGCATCATGATGGTCGCATCCGTTTTTGGCGACATCGCGGTGAACGCACATTGGAAGCGTGTATTCGTCATCGCCATACTGGCGTATCACCCGGAATGATGGTATGGGGTGCCATTGGTCACACGTCTCGGTCACCTCTTGTTCGCATTGACGGTACTTAGAACAGTGGACGTTACACTTCAGATGTGTTACGACCCGTGGCTCTACCCTTCATTCTATCCCTGCGAAACCGTACATTTCAGCAGGATAATGCACGACCGCTTGTTGCAGGTCCTGTATGGGCCTTTCTGGATACAGAAAATGTTCGACTGCTGCCCTGGCCAGCCGATTCTCCAGATCTCTCGCCAATTGAAACGTCTGGTCAATGGAGGCCGAGCAAGTGGCTCGTCACAATACGCCAGTAACTACTCTTGATGAACTGTGATATCGTGTTGAAGCTGCATGGGCAGCTGTACCTGTGCACGCCATCCAAGTACTGTTTGACTCAATGCCAAGGCGTATCAAGGCCGTTATTACGGCCAGAGGTGGATACTGATTTCTCAGGATCTATGCACCCAAATTGCATGAAAATGTAATCACATGTCAGTTCTGGTATAATATATTTGTCCAATGAACACCCGTTTATCATCTGCGTTTCTTCTTGGTGTAGCAATTTTAATGGCCATTAGTGTACATCGCTTAGAGCTGCTACAATGGCAGCTTAGTAAGATTTGAGTGAGTCTGAACTTAGTGTTATAGTCGGCGCTCGAGCGATAGGACACAGCATCTCCGAGGTAGCGATAAAATTGGGATTTTCCCGTACGGCCATTTCAAGAGTGTGCCGTGAATATCAGGAATCCGATGAAACGTCAAATGTCCGTAATCGCTGCGGCCGGAAAAAAGATCCTGCTAGAACGGGACCAACGAAGACTAAGAGAGTCGTTGAAGGTGACAAAAGTGCATCCCTTCCGCAAATTGCTGCAGATTCCAATGCTGGGCCGTCATCAAGTGTCAGCGTGCGAAGCATTCCACGAAAGCTTCCAGAATGAGATTTTCACTCTGCAGCGGATTGTGCTCTGATATGAAACTTCATGGCAGATTAAAACTGTGTGCCGGAACGAGACTCGAACTCGGGACCTTTGCCTTTCGCAGGCAAGTGCTCTACCATCTGAGTTACCCGAGCACGACTCACACCCCGTCCCACTCTGGAAACATCCCTCAGACTGTGGCTGAGCCATGTCTCCGCAATATCCTTTCCTCCAGAAGTGCTAGTTCTGCAAGGTTCGCTGGAGAGCTTCTGTGAAGTTTGGAAAGTGGGAGACGAAGTCCTGGCGGAAGTAAAGCTGTGAAGGCGGGGCGTAAGTCGAGCTTGGGTAGCTCAGATGGTAGAACACTTTCCCACGAAAGGCAAAGGTCCCGAGTTCGCGTCTCTGTCTGACACACAGTTTTAATCTGCCAGGAAGTTTCATTCAACGAAACATCGATATAGTCTTTCAAAGTTGAAGACCCACTCGTATACCCTTGATGATGGCACAACACAAAGCTTTACGCCTCACCTGCGCCCTTCAACACCGAAATTGGACTGTTGATGACTGGAAACATGTTGCCTGGCCGGACGAGTCTCGCTTTAAATTGTATAGAGCGGTTGGACGTGTATGGATATTCAGACAACTGTATGAATCCATCGACCCTGCATGTCAGCAGGGGACTGTTTAAGCTGGTATGGGCTCTGTAATGGTGCGGGACGTGTGCAGTTGGTGTGATTTGGGACCCATGAGACCTAGATATGACTCTGACAAGTCACACGTACGTAACCATCCTATCTGACCACCTGCAACCATTCATGTCCTTTGTGTATTCCGACGGACTTGCCCAATACCAGTAGGACAATGCGACAACCCACACGTCCAGAATTACTACACAGTGTCTCCAGGAACACACCTCTGAGTCTAAACACTGTCACTGGCCACCTAACTTGCCAGACATGAACATTATTGAGTATATCTGGGAACCCTTGCGAGATTCTGTTCAGAGGAGAGCTACACACCTCGTACTCTTACGGATTTATAGACACCACTGCATGATTCATGGTGTCAGTTCCTCCAGCACAACTTCAGACATTAGTCGAGTCCATGCCACGTCGTGTTGCGTCTCTTATGCGTGCTAGCTTGGGCCCTACACGATATTAGACATGTGTACCACTTTCTATGGCTCTTCATTATATAACAAACTAGCTTAGAAACCTGGCGTTGCTTGGGTATTTTCTTATACCGTAGCTGTCCCCGAGACTTCGTATTCGTGAGTTTACTTTGATTTACAAGGCGTCTTTGTATATAGTATCTGAAGTAGTATCATGAGGGACATGTACGAAGAGCCTGTTTGTTTCATCACTAACATGGCAAACAGCCACGCAGAGCTGCCCGTGCCACAAGCAACAAATACGCACCCAGTGCGCAATCTGGCCTTGTGCTTCGTTTATGGTTACGGCATAATATATGCTGACCAGGAATTGATCACGTGTAAGGCGAAATTGTAAACTATTAGGAATAATTGTTATTTGGTCTATAAAAACTCACTCGCCTGAACCACTTCCCGTCCAATTTCCATTTATATCATGTTACATTGGAGATCAGTAACTGAAGCCCTCTGTGAGTGAAGAATGTTGAGGAGCAATGCATGACGCTCTCCATCAGAGCTACGTGATGCCTCGCTTCAGAAGGAGGCTCCAAAGTGCAAGGTCAAGACTGATGTTCTTGAGCCACAATAAATATCGCTTCACGATTTTCATCGGATTCTTGAGACACCATAGCCATCAGTGTTTTAGCCGTTCTACTACACTGAAGAACCAAAGAAACTGGTACAACTGCCTAATATCGTATAGGGCCCTGCAAACACGCAGACGTGTCGCAATACGACATGGAACGAACTCGACTAATGTCTGAAGCTGTGCTGGAGGAAATTGGCACCTTGAATGCTGCAGGGCTGTCCGCAAATCCGTTAAGAGCACGAGGGTGTGGCGATCTCTTCTGAACAGCACGTTTCAAGGCATCCTAGATATGCTCAATATTGATCATGCCTGGGGAGTGTGGTGGCCAGGGGAAGTGTTTAAGCCGGCCGGTGTCGCCGAGCGGTTCTAGGCGCTTCAGTCTGGAACCTCGCGAGCGCTACGGTCGCAAGTTCGAATCCTGCCTCGGGCATGGATGTGTGTGATGTCCTTCGGTTAGTTAAGTTTAAGTAGTTCTAAGTTCTAGGGTACTGATGACCTCACATGTTAAGTCCCATAGTGCTCACAAGAGGAAGGCCTCAGACACGGCCAACGGATTCGGCTCAAATTTGGCAGGTCGCTATTGTACGACCTAAAACGAAGTAATCTAATTTATTTTGGGTCAACACCCCCGCGTTTTTGAGAAAATCGCCCTTAAGGTTGTGAAGAGCAATCGACTCAAAATTGGAGGGATCGATAGATAATTGTAAATAGAGCATTTTTCATCATCGGGTATGGGGTCCGCAAACGCAAACTTTTTCAGAAATCGAGGAAACTTTTATAACTGCCGCTTCTGTACGCACATGGTAAACGCTATTCGGCGACAGCGCTGATAGCACACCGGCCAAGGTAACTGGCTGGGACTCGAAGAACCCGGGTTCGAATCTCGAAAAATATGACACAACAAACAATAACTAGTTACTACAGCATAAAAAGACAAGCTAATTACCACAAACTACTGACAGTGCTCGTCATATGTTACTTACGGAAGAACACTATTCATTCACGAAACGTATTTCATTCGGCGCATTAACGAGGTTCGCGGCAGCCTAATGACGGAAAACAACTCTTTCCGATTGACTTCTATAAGGCTCGTGCTGGACTTCTTCACTCTTCCAGGTTCGCAACTATGATATGACGAAGAGGCAACCAGGACAACTTAACTCTCCGTGCGTACATTCTGTCCCGTGCCTCGCTGTAAACAAGCGTCGCGCGGTTGGCTATTTGTGATCCCTCGTGAGGAATTCGCAGCAATCTTACTCGAAGTTGTTTTCATGTGACAAGGCTTAAAATTTTAATACTTTACTAACTCACGGCGTTTGGGAAATTAGTTTGCCTACCTTATTATTATCATTCTTTATTGATTTACTTACCTTATTAACCCTCCTATCCCTATCAAGTGAGATATGGAAACATACAAACGAAAATAATAACATCCGCTAGGTTTCTTCGAGATTCGAACCCGGGTTCTTCCATTCCGAGCCAGTTACCTTTGCCATTGTGCTATCGGCACTGCTGGCGGAAAGCGTTTTGCATGTCAGTACAGAAGTGGCAGTTGTAAAAGTTTATTACCCCCATTTCTGGAAAAGTATGCGTTTTCGGACCCCATATCTGATGATGAAAAATGCTCTTCTTTCAATTATCTATCGATCCCGCCAATTTTGAGTTGATTGCTCGCCATAACTTTTAGGAGTGATTTTCTCAAAAACTAGGGAGTGTTGACCCAAAATATCTTAGATTCCTTCGTTTTAGGCGATCTGCCAAATTTGAGCCGAATCGGTTGGCCGTGTCTGATATGAGGCCTTCCCCTTGTCAGAGTCATTTGAACCATTTTGTAGTGTTTAAACTGAGAAGAGTTTTCCTGATGCCACTTTGTAGTAATTCTGGACGTGTGGGGTGTCGCATTGTCCTGCTGGAATTGCCCAAGTCCGTTGGAATTCGCAACGGAAGTGAATGGATGCAGGTGATCAGACAGGATTCTTACGTACGTGCCACCTGTCAGTGTCGTATCGACACGTATCAGAGGTCCCATATCACTCCAATTGCACACGCTCCACACCATTATAGAGCCTCCACCAGCATTAACAGTCCCCTGCTGACATGCAGGATCCACGTATTCATGAGGTTGTCTCCATAGCCGTACACGTCCACCCGGTCGATACAATTTGAAACGAGACTCATTCGACCAAGCAACATGTTTCCAGTCATCAACAGTGCAATGTCAGTGTTGATGGGCCCATGCGATGCATAAAGTTTTATGTCATAGAGTTGGCCTTGGGAGCATATCGATAATGTGTCGTTGGATCGTTCGCACGCTGACACTTGTTGATGGCCCAGCATTGAAATCTGCAGCAGTCTGCGGAAGGGTTGCAAATCAGTCACAACTATTGTCTTCAGTCGTCGTTGGTCCCGTTCTTGCATGGTCTTCTTCCGGCCGCAACGATGTCGCAGATTTGGTGTTTTAGTGGATTCCTGATACTAACGGTACACTCGTGAAATGGTCGTACTCACTTATATCTTGATAACCTACCACTGGAGCAGCAGAAACCGATCTGCGCCAGACACTTGTTATCTTATACAGGCGTCGCTGACCGCAGCGCCGTATTCTGCCTGTTTACATATATCTGTATTAGAATACGCATGCCTATACCAGTATCTTCGGCGCTTCAATGTGTATTCAGAAAGACTCGACCATTTTCTAGGTATTTTTATTCCTGAACAAAAAGGAATCAAATTGTAATGAAATGGCTCTGAGCACTATGGGACTTAACTTCTAAGGTCATCAGTCCCCTAGAACTTAGAACTACTTAAACCTAACTAACTTAAGGACATCACACACATCCATACCCGAGGCAGGATTCGAATCTGCGACCGTAGCGGTCGCGCGGTTCCAGACTGTAGCGCCTAGAACCGCTCGGCCACCGCGGCCGCCAATTGTAATGAGTAGGCACCCAAATTACAAAGCAACTGTGATAAATTCATTTTTCGTAGCAAATGATATAACTAAACTCTTCTAAAGAAGCAAAGCAATCTCCTTAAGTTTTTAATACGCAAAGGGAAATCAGTAATTACATATATCCTAGCCAAGTAAATTTGCTGTCAGTTTGTATTTTTGTTTCTTTGACGTACTACGCCATGACGAGTAAACTTCGAAACTACTAAGCTGAGCAGACAATTTTATATAAAACATTAAATTACATTATATTTTTGCGATCAGATTTTGATTAAATAAAGCATTTATATTGCCCCAAGCTGCCTGTGAAAACTCCAAGGGAGTGCGTACGGTAGTTTTGGTTATTAGTATGTACAAACAGAGAGAGACATGACGGTTTTAGATAAACCTTAAATCACGATATCTTTTATGTCTGCGATTCAAATCTGACGAAATAAAGCCTATAGTTTACCTGAGGAAATCCCCATCAACATTAGTCTCGTAGTTTCTGAAAATTAGCGTGTTCAGAGAGATAGACATTGAGCCGTGCGTGGCTCGTGTTGCCGCCATCATGTATTTTACACCCTGGTTTTAACGTACTTCCACCTCACTACGTCAATTTAAGTTACTACTGTCACTGAGTTGCTGATTTGCCTGACCGTGAGCGGCGTTAGCAGCGCGTATCGATATACCCCCTCTCGTAGTACACTACTGGCCATTAAAATTGCTACACCAAGAAGAAATGCAGATGATAAACGGGTATTCATTGGACAAATATATTATACTAGAACTCACATGTGATTACATTTTCACGCAATTTGAGTGCATAGATCCTGAGAAATCAGTACCCAGAACAACCACGTCTGGCCGTAATAACGGCCTTGATACGCCTGGGCATTGACTCAAAAAGAGCTTGGATGGCGTGTACAGGTACAGCTGCCCATGCAGCTTCAACACGATACCACAGTTCATCAAGAGTAGTTACTGGCGTATTGTGACGAGCCACTTGCTCGGCCACCATTGACCAGACGTTTCAATTGGCGAGAGATCTGGAGAATGTGCTGGCCATGGCAGCAGTCGAACATTTTCTGTATCCAAAAAGGCCCGTACAGGACCTGCAACATGAGGTCGTGCATTATGCTGCTGAAATGTAGGGTTTCGCAGGGATCGAATGAAGGGTAGAGCCACGGGTCGTAACACATCTGAACTGTAGCGTCCACTGTTCTAAGTACCGTCAATACGAACAAGAGGTGACCGACACGTGTTACCAATGGCTCTCCATACCATCATTCCGGGTGATACGCCGGTATGGCGATGACGAATACACGCTTCCAATGTGCGTTCACCCCGATGTCGCCAAAAACGGGTGCGACCATCATGATGCTGTAAACAGAACCTGGATTCATCCGAAAAAATGACGTTTTGCCATTCGTGCACCCAGGTTCGTCGTTGAGCACACCATCACAGGCGCTCCTGTCTGTGATGCAGCATCAGGGGTAACCAATCGCAGCCATAGTCTCCGAGCTGATAGTCCATGGTGCTGCAAACGTCGTCGAACTGTTCGTGCATATGGTTGTTGTCGTGCGAACGTCCCCATCTGTTGACGCAGGGATCGAGACGTGGCTGCACGATCCGTTACATCCATGTGGGTAAGATGTCTCTAATCTCGACTGCTAGTGATACGAGGCCGTTGGGATCCAGCACGGCGTTCCATATTATCCTCCTGAACCCACCGATTCCATATTTTGATCTCGACCAACACGAGCAGCAATGTCGCGATACGATAAACCGCAATCGCGATAGGCTACAATCCAACCTTTATCAAAGTCGGAAACGTGATGGTACGCATTAATCCTCCTTACACGAGGCATCACAACAAGATGGGGTAGGAGACCTTTTATGAGATGCTCAAGGGCGATCGCATGCAAAATAGTCGGAGGGTATCCCTACCTGAGCAAACACCAGACAGAGATCGGTACAGCCAGTCGTCTGTTCACCTGGACCATGGACTTGGCATTACAGAATAAGCCGCGAATGGCGTCTATGAATTGTTGCGACAACCCCGTGCCACCGAGAGGAGAAAATGTTGGTGGATCCGGTCGAAGGCGACACACGGACGCAAGCAACACAGTCAGGTCACGCCATTCACCTGTGGCCATCTGGAGGGTGGCCCTGCAGCCTTGCGATGTTTGTTCTGGAGAAAGTACTGCGGGTGACACCGCAAGCATGCGCGTCCCCAATAGACGCGCGTAAAGCTTATAATCCACGTTGAGTAATGCGAGGGGTCGAAAGTTGGTGTTGTGCGTTCCCCCTGTCGGATTGGGCACTGGCATGAGTGTGCTACTGACAAAGTCTGGTGATATCGGGAAGGAAGGATTGAACAGCTCCTGGAAAATCTAAGTCCAACGCGGAAGCATCAGTGTGCTGAAGGTCCGATAAAATTGAACCAGAAAGTCATTGGGGTTCTAGGGATTTGTTCTTCACGCCTTTGGCGATCGCGTCGGCCACCATGTCCGCAGTTTTTTACGCCATTTTCAAGTGACTGAGTCAATGTCATTAACATTTATTGTAGGACATGAAGGTGAAAATTAGCCATAAATTAAGAAATCACTTGAAAATGGCATAAAAGGCCAAAACCTTGATCGTAATTAAATAAAAAACAATACAGTCAAAGGTCGGAGTGTTCATTCAAAATTCATTGTATGACTGTCGCTCAGCAACATCAAAAACTGTTTATGTCCGCTGTGATTACTATCACTAGAGATGCTGCTTCCGTGATGTTAAGGGTGTGGGTGAGGAGTTGTAAAATATCGTCAGTCCTTGGTAATGATCGGCGAATGCTGAGATGTCCACTGCTTTCCTGGGTCGGAAAGGTAGAGACGAGGCAACGTTGTCAACGATGGATGTCGGATGTAACATGAAACATGGATGGAAACTCCTCACCGGTAGCGCGTTGATGGCGTGACTGCTCCACCACGCCTCATAGATTGTTGTTTTGTTGGGGCAGCAGACTGGCTTTGGTGCGTTGGTGTTCACGATGCACATCCGACAATACAGAGGACACATCTGTCCAAAGGATTGCAGAAACGATCGAGTCGGCTTGATGAATGGCTTGTGTGGTGGTTGTAACCAGAAGTATCAATATGTATGATCTCCCATGCGTTAATGAGATGGAAATCATCCACCAATATATGTAAAGCCCGACATGGTGAGTAGCCGGGAGTCTGGTCCTTTGGATGGAGGACACTGTTGAAATCACCTCCTACGACGTGACGGTCATACTGCGCCGCAAATAATGGCCGTATTTCTTCTGAAAAGAACGTAGTTCATTGACGTTGGTGTGTCGAGCCTGATGACGCATAAATTGATGTCTTGAGTGTCAAGCAGTGTGATGGCCATACCCCATCCGGACGGGAGAACAACCATATCTGTGACGGGATACCTTGCCAGACGTAGAGAGCTACCCTGCACCCTGTGTGACTGCCGACTGAGAAAAACAACTCGATTCCGCAGAGAGTGAGAATGGTACTTCGCTGAGTTGCTGACCATATTCCTATTCAACTATTCAACATGGCAAACTTGTATGTTTGGCGAAGTGTTGCTGGGAGCGGCTCCGCCAATGTCAGAAGCGGGGGGGGGGGGGGGGGGAGGGGGGGGGAGAGGTGTCGACCACCCCATGTTCCACAGTGCGGCTGGAAGCTCTATTGAGTATCGATGTAGGACGGTGGCAGCAACTCTGGCTGAGGTACCGGCTCACCATAGGCATCGTTGTCCTAAGGAACTCTGCTGTGTCCATATGATCTTCTCTGAAGGGAGGAGTCTTGTGACGATTTTGGGGAGACTGTGGTCTCAACGCGTGCGTCAGATGGGGAAACATCCATAGTACTCGATTGCGCCAAGGCAATCGTCGCAAAGAGCTTTCTGTCCCTGTCGCCTTCGTCTTACTTCGTGGTGAGAGTGACTTCCGGTTCGGCAGGATCAGCGTCATCGTGGGTGACCGACGGACTGAGGGCAATGTTTGCGTCAGCATGGTGTTGTTTATGAACTTGATCTTCCAAATCAGATGACGGCAACAAGATGCGATGTCTCATTCTGATCGTTCGACACCAAAACCACATAGTCAATGGTGACGTGTGCTACATTCCCATCAGTGTGACAGAAGCGTAGTCCACGTGAGCATCTCGTATAATTTAGTCGCGTGTCGCGTCGCCAACCATAGTACTACTATGGGAGGATGGATTCAAATGATGTCGGTCTGCGGCATCTTCGCTTCGTCTTGCAGGAATTGTTCGACATCGACTGCCTGGGGACTGGCTAAATCGCGGAAAAAGTGAACTCCAATGTCACTTTGCGATCGCCGTATTCGGTGATCTATCCTTAGGAGCGACTGCACGTGGTTGCGGACGCGGCAAGCCCAAACAATGGCTAAGTGCGCCTCGTTAGGGAACGCAGTCATGTATACACACCATAGCAATGCTAATGGAACAGCTCTGATACAGTGCAGCATTCGGACTACCTATTCTTGGTCAGGCTGCACGCAATTACAGTGCTGCCAGAGCCTCGTTTTTTTAAATTCATTTTCTGATAACCTATTTGCGGGGCTAGGTTTTGCTCGACACACTTTACATGACGATCACAGGCTGACTTCCAAGCACGGCTTTTTTTCTTCACCCTGTATATCCTTATAATGTCTTTTAACTTTTGTAGGAATCTATGTATCTTGTTCTTCGTTTTTGAAGAGGTAGGCTTATGAAATACTTTTTTTAATTTTCGATGTATTATTTACTGCTTCTTCCTTTAGCTTATTTATCAAAAAGGATACATTATGCCGCTGACTAAAAACATTCCACGTTTTAGTTGGTATACAAGGATTTTCCTTTGATTGACTGATCATACAGTGAATGTCATGACCTTTTCTCCGTTGGACATTTCCTCCATTATTGTCAGCCTGCTTAGCTGGGTGGTAACGTGCTCGTCTCTCAGGCAAGCGGGCCTGGATTCGATTCCCAGCCGGGTTGGAGATTTTCTCCGCTCGGGGACTGGGCGTTGTGTTGTCCTCACCATCATTTCATTCTCATCACTGACGCGCAAGTCGCCCAATGTGGCGTCGACTGAAACAAGACTTGTACTTGGCGACCGAACTTATCCGGATGGGGCCTCTTGGCCAACGATGTCATACGCTCATTTCATTTCATTTTCCTCGATTATTAGCATCCACACTTCATCAACACTGCTTGATGAAAGATGTGCCACTGCAGTACATATGCTGAAAAATAATCGGACTTCATTTCTATCCCTGTATTCCTTCTCTAAACACAGTTTTTGTATTTTCTTCCAAAGACATTGGTTGAAGCGAAAATTGTAACCGAAACACTGTTTTCATAGCTATAATAGTAACCATTCCGATGTCTAGCATTGCAGTTTTCGGTGACCACTCAGGTATGGTATTTTTTAATCCACAAAAAGTCTTTTATATATATTTTTTCTTTTTTCTCGCAGCAAAGCGAATAAAACAGGAAATACCTACCTCCATCTGTGCATCCGATCTCATCGTGTGTCGTGTACAGTTGTCTGAAGCGTTTTGATCAACTGTCAAATATTCCGTCCATAAGAACTATTTCATTTTGACACAGAATTGTCTCCGCTTCTTCACAACCGAACACCAGGATTCTTTTATCAGGAACAGGCCGATCGTCAGTTTCCAAAATATTATTACTTTCATTCAAAATGGAAATGTCTTCTCTCAGCTGAATCTCTGAAATGGTGCCAGTGTTCTGTGTCGTCCCAATATCCTCCCATTCTGCTTTACACATTGCAGTCTTATAGTTCCTATAATTTGCGACGGAATCTAAACCTTTATTTTTCAAATCATTCCTCTTTCAAAATTTGGGGAACAGGCTGTGTCCGTCCGGGGTGGCCGTGCGGTTCTAGGCGCTACAGTCTGGAGCCGAGCGACCGCTACGGTCGCAGGTTCGAGTCCTGCCTCGGGCATGGATGTGTGTGATGTCCTTAGGTTAGTTAGGTTTAAGTAGTTCTAAGTTCTAGGAGACTGATGACCTCAGAAGTTAAGTCCCATAGTGTTCAGAGCCATTTGAACCATTTTGAACAGGCAGTGTCTTTTCTTTGTGTACTCTTTTCTTCTCGTTCGGCATTTGTTTCTTAATCTACACACCTGCTTCGTTACTGGGCAAGAATGCTTCTGCTGAGCCATGATTCTGCCATTTGCAACACCTCGGCACTTACTCTTTAGGCAACTCATCACATTTTTTATACACTCGGCTGTGATGACCATCCTGGAGAAGACCCACCTTCCCTTTCGTTGTAATTATTTCCAATACTCACGGTGTACAGAACTCAAGTAGCTTTGGCCTACAAAACTATACGCAAACGATGGCTGTCTGCGAGGACAGTGTCGGACTGACGGTTACAAGGCATTCGCTGATGCTAAACGTCCGGCGTAGATTAGCAGTGGGAAAGGTGATAACCGGAAAGCCAACCGTGCAAAACTAATTGCTGGTAAATCCTATGGTACCTACAGCGCCCAAAAGAGGGCTGGAAACACCAACGGTCCGAAAGTTCGCGTAACCGTCATAGGTATACGAAAACGTAAACACAAACTAGCCGCTACTGACGCCTCGCCCAGTGGCCACTAGGCAGACAGGTGAATACTCCTGAAATCACGTAACACTCACTGTTGAATCGGCAGTCATTAACTCTCCTTAAATTTTTGAAACTTTTACAGTGTAGCTCAGTGTGTTGCTAGTTCCCAGAAGGCGGCTTCAGTAAGAGGGCCCAAACAACGTACCAGAAAATTCAAGGAGAGAGAGAGAGAGAGAGAGAGAGAGAGAGAGAGAGAGAGAGAGAGAGACAGAGACAGAGATAGTGAGAGATATAGAGAGAGAGAGTACGTGTGCATGTGTTCATGCGTGCGTGCGTGCGTGGTTCTAGTACAAAGTATTTGCAGAAGCTCCAGATGAAAAACCCAGAATCTGCTTCTGTGCAAGTTCATAACTGTAGGCACGAATAAACTGAAGCCATTGTCGTTAATTAATTCATATTATGTTGAAGAAAAGAAATTGGGGACCAGTTATATGTTAAAATTTCCCCCCACGGTTGAGCGTGCACGACTGGCGCAAGGTTTAGCACCGGTGGAAGAACTAAGAGTAAACGGTTTGTTGAGGAAAAGTGTCCCATTAAGTGCCGCTGTCACACGTAGCCTCACATCTTTGTTAGAGAATTTGGACAATGAACTTGGGTCTGTCAATCTCTGTTAGAACTTGAAACAAGACCTGTTTATAAACCTTAAAATGAGGTAAGCCTGTGGGTCCGGATCTGCCTGATATCGCCAAATAAGCCTGCACACTACATCTTACGGGGACAGGAGGAGACATAAGACAGTAGCGTCCCACCACGCAAGTTGACCCACTCAAGAGGAACAAGGAATCTATAAGGATGTTGAATGTCCATTTATATGAGATCCGGGACAATTAGGCCAATTAGTAGTCAACTGTGTTATACGCCACGAATTCCCCGTCCTACTTATACAAATAGCTCGACGACAGATTATTTAGTGGCAGTGCAGATGCTTGTGGCATTACGAGGAGCCAGCTCACGGCGGGAGAGGCGATCATTTGTATCTGAAGGCGCGGTCTGTGGGTCGAAGAGGACTGAGCAAGCAGCAGAGGCGAGGCCAGCGTGTAATTCAGCTGCCTGGCGCCTCTGCGGCCGGGTGTCGGGTTATTACGAGACCCCGTGCGTCCACACCGGCTGAGAAACCTGGAGACGAGACAGTGGCAGCTGATAAGGGTGAAACGAAAGACAGTAAACACAGTGCCGGAAAGGTGATGATGTTTGGTTTGGGTTGTGGGGCGATCAACTGCCCGGTTATCAGCGCCCGTACAAATTCCCAACCTTTGCTCAGTCCAATCTCGCCACTTTCATGAATGATGATGGAATGATGAGGACAACACAAACACCCGGTCGTCTCAAGGCAGTGAAAATGCCGGGAAGTGTGCAGCACCGTCAAGAACAAGGTCTTTTTATTGACAAGTGAGGTGCCAGATTATACACCATTGTAGGTGTAAATAACAAATTCTGACCAAATGAAACACCCGTGTCACAATGAAGGGTACCCAGACTGTCGCATCATTCCACAGTGTACCGCCCTGCTGTGGCAACGCCGACGTATGTTCTCATACGAAAACGATCATGAAGGTGCCGAATAGCATCCTACGATAGACTGTCCCAAACATCTTACGCCTCTTGTTGCTGTTGAGCAACGGTTCTTTCATACCCTGCAGAACGAGTAAGTTCCCGTTTCATCGTGTCTCATTCATGATAAATTGGCGAAATATCTGGCAATATTGCTGGTCAGGGCAGTTGTTGTACACCACGAAGAGCACGTTGCGTCGCACCAGTCGTATGTGTATGTGCACTGTCCAGCTGAAAAAGCACAAGACGTTCCTGTCAAAGAATTGGCAGTAGCATGGGCATAACATCCTGTACAGTGTTGCGGGTGGTTACTTTACCCTGTAGCAACACCAAATGTGCTCGCTAGTGGTAAATGAGGCATTCCTCCCCCACCCCCTTGGGATGGGACCTGTGTATCGTATGCGAATGCACTCTGGAATAAGTAGCTCGCCAGTTTTACACCATCAACATGTACGTCAGTCACTCGATTACAGACAGAGCACACTCACATCGCACAAGACAACAGGGTACCGTTCTACACTCCAGTCAACTCTTTGAGACCACAGTAGCCATGGTTGGCTGTATCACGGTGTCAGTCATACAATGGCCACACATTACCTTAATACTGCCGGCCGAAGTGGCCGTGCGGTTAAAGGCGCTGCAGTCTGGAACTGCAAGACTGCTACGGTCGCAGGTTCGAATCCTGCCTCGGGCATGGATGTTTGTGATGTCCTTAGGTTAGTTAGGTTTAACTAGTTCTAAGTTCTAGGGGACTAATGACGTCAGCAGTTGAGTCCCATAGTGCTCAGAGCCATTTGAACCATTACCTTAATACTGCTGCATGAAGACGGTCCCCAATGGTCCCTGATGCCACGGCAGGTGTCGAGATTTCTTCCCTGGATGACGTTCGGTCGACACACATTGTGTCAATCTTGACGTGGTGAACTTTAACGCATCTTACACTATCTCTTTCCCTAGTAACACTCTAGCAAAAGATATAATATGTCGTGAGTGTAAAGCACTTTTACTGCGCAATCTACACTCCTGGAAATGGAAAAAAGAACACATTGACACCGGTGTGTCAGACCCACCATACTTGCTCCGGACACTGCGAGAGGGCTGTACAAGCAATGATCACACGCACGGCACAGCGGACACACCAGGAACCGCGGTGTTGGCCGTCGAATGGCGCTAGCTGCGCAGCATTTGTGCACCGCCGCCGTCAGTGTCAGCCAGTTTGCCGTGGCATACGGAGCTCCATCGCAGTCTTTAACACTGGTAGCATGCCGCGACAGCGTGGACGTGAACCGTATGTGCAGTTGACGGACTTTGAGCGAGGGCGTATAGTGGGCATGCGGGAGGCCGGGTGGACGTACCGCCGAATTGCTCAACACGTGGGACGTGAGGTCTCCACAGTACATCGATGTTGTCGCCAGTGGTCGGCGGAAGGTGCACGTGCCCGTCGACCTGGGACCGGACCGCAGCGACGCACGGATGCACGCCAAGACCGTAGGATCCTACGCAGTGCCGTAGGGGACCGCACCGCCACTTCCCAGCAAATTAGGGACACTGTTGCTCCTGGGGTATCGGCGAGGACCATTCGCAACCGTCTCCATGAAGCTGGGCTACGGTCCCGCACACCGTTAGGC
This sequence comes from Schistocerca cancellata, assembly GCF_023864275.1. Classification (NCBI taxonomy): domain Eukaryota; kingdom Metazoa; phylum Arthropoda; class Insecta; order Orthoptera; family Acrididae; genus Schistocerca; species Schistocerca cancellata. The sequence continues at coordinate 191,286,382 of NC_064633.1, forward strand.
CGTCTTCCGCTCACGCCCCAACATCGTGCAGCCCGCCTCCAGTGGTGTCGCGACAGGCGTGAATGGAGGGACGAATGGAGACGTGTCGTCTTCAGCGATGAGAGTCGCTTCTGCCTTGGTGCCAATGATGGTCGTATGCGTGTTTGGCGCCGTGCAGGTGAGCGCCACAATCAGGACTGCATACGACCGAGGCACACAGGGCCAACACCCGGCATCATGGTGTGGGGAGCGATCTCCTACACTGGCCGTACACCACTGGTGATCGTCGAGCGGACACTGAATAGTGCACGGTACATCCAAACCGTCATCGAACCCATCGTTCTACCATTCCTAGACCGGCAAGGGAACTTGCTGTTCCAACAGGACAATGCACGTCCGCATGTATCCCGTGCCACCCAACGTGCTCTAGAAGGTGTAAGTCAACTACCCTGGCCAGCAAGATCTCCGGATCTGTCCCCCATTGAGCATGTTTGGGACTGGATGAAGCGTCGTCTCACGCGGTCTGCACGTCCAGCACGAACGCTGGTCCAACTGAGGCGCCAGGTGGAAATGGCATTGCAAGCCGTTCCACAGGACTACATCCAGCATCTCTACGATCGACTCCATGGGAGAATAGCAGCCTGCATTGCTGCGAAAGGTGGACATACACTGTACTAGTGCCGACATTGTGCATGCTCTGTTGCCTGTGTCTATGTGCCTGTGGTTCTGTCAGTGTGATCATGTGATGTATCTGACCCCAGGAATGTGTCAATAAAGTTTCCCCTTCCTGGGACAATTAATTCACGGTGTTCTTTTTTCAATTTCCAGGAGTGTATTTAATTTACAGGGTGATTCCTTTGAAGATGTTAGAAATTTTCAGCGATGACGGAGAAGGTTAAATATATCAATTTGAGTTAAGGTACCCTCGTCCGATAACGATCGAGTCGAAAAGTCTAAGCGCAAATCTAGTTAATTCCGTCGTAGCCTCGCACACTCAGGGTGCACGTAAGGTGATGTCAGAGGGACCGAAAACCCTAAGTTTACGGTAAACTAATAAGGAATTCTGTTTACCTGCACAATTTTCGCAAACTGCCACAATCACAACAGTTGTCCAGATGGTGTCCCCTAGCATCAGTGCAGGTATGGCATCGTCGCACGAGGTTCCGTCGCAACCGTTCCAGTATTCCTGTTGTCGTTTCGGACAGTGTAACACGCAGTGATAATTCTCGCCAGCAGATCCTCTTCCTTCTCGACACACGTGTCGTCCACAAGACTGTTCGCGTGGCCCTACAAGAACGTATAGTGTGGGGTAGGGTCAGGTGAACGTGAAACAGGAGCTCCTCTGCGTAACCACTTTTCAAGGAATGTGTGATGCCATTATTAATGGCATTAAGACATAAGTCGTTCCATAAAAGGCAAAAGACGTATAAAAAGTGTACCGTACGTAAGTATGAATAAACATTAATCGATAACATTTTTTGTTACCACAGCTAGAAATGTTATTGGCAAAGAAACCATAATAACTGAAGTTCCAGTTCTATGAGAGGCAAATGACATTATATAGCGCTTTTATTAAAAGGTCCCTTTACGCTATACAGGGTGAGTCACCTAACATTACCGCTGGATATATTTCGTAAACCACATGAAATACTGACGAATCGATTCCACAGACCGAACGTGAGGAGAAGGGCTAGTGTAATTGGTTAATACAAACCATAAAAAAATGCACGGAAGAATGTTTTTTAACACAAACCTACATCTTTTTAAATGGAACCACGTTAGTTTTGTTAGCACATCTGAACATATAAACAAATACGTAATCAGTGCTGTTTGTTCCATTGTAAAATGTTAATTACATCCGGAGATATTGTAACCTAAAGTTGACGCTTGAGTACCACTCCTCCGCTGTTCGATCGTGTGTATCGGAGAGCACCGAATTACATAGGGATCCAAAGGGAACGGTGATGGACCTTAAGTACAGAAGAGACTGGAACAGCACATTACGTGCACATGCTAACACCTTTTTATTTCATTGACGCAGATGTACATTACCATGAGGGGTGAGGTACATGTACACACGTGGTTTCCGTTTTCAATTACGGAGTGGAACAGAGTGTGTCCCGACATGTCAGGCCAATAGATGTTCAATGTGGTGGCCATCATTTGCTGCACACAATTGCAATCTCTGGCGTAATGAATGTCGTACACGCCGCAGTACATCTGGTGTAATGTCGCCGCAGGCTGCCACAATACGTTGTTTCATATCCTCTGAAGTTGTAGGCACATCACGGTGCACATTCTCCTTTAACGTTTCCCACAGAAAGAAGTCCAGAGGTGTAAGATCAGGAGAACGGGCTGGCCAATTTATGCGTCCTCCACGTCATGGTTATGTACGTCTGCGTCAGTGAAAAAGACCAATAAAAAGGTGTTAGCATGTGGACGAAATGTGCTGTTCCAGTCTCTTCTGTACCTAAGGTCCATCACAGTTCACTTTGGATCCCTACGTAATTCGGTGCTCTCCGATACACACGATCGAACAGCGGAGGAGTGGTACTCAAGCGTCAACTTTAGGTTACAATATCTCCGGATGTAATTAACATTTTACAATGCAACAAACGGCACTGATTACGTATTTGTATATATGTTCAGATGTGCTAACAAAACTAACGTGGTTCCATTTAAAAAAAAACCGTAGGTTTGTGTTAAAAAACATACTTCTGTGCATTTTTTTATGGTTTGTATTAACCAATTACACTAGCTCCTCTCCTCACGTTCGGTCTGTGGAATCTGTTTGTCAGTATTTGATGTGGTTTACGAAATATATCCAGCGGTAACGTTAGGTGACTCACCCTGTATAATGTCATTTGCCTCTCTTAGAACTGTAACTTCAGTCATTCAGTTATTATGGTTTATTAGCCAGTAACATCTCTAGCTGTGGTAACAAATAAAGTTATCGATTAATGTTTATTCATACTTATGTACAGTACACACTTTATGTGTCTTTTGCCTTTTATGGAACGACTTATGGTTCAAATGGTTCAAATGGCTCTGAGCACTATGGGACTTAACAGCTGTGGTCATCAGCCCCCTAGAACTTAGAACTACTTAAACCTAAGGACATCACACACATCCATGCCCGAGGCAGGATTCGAACCTGCGACCGTAGCAGTCGCGCGGTTCCGGACTGCGCGCTTAGAACCGCGAGACTACCGCGGCCGGCGAACGACTTATGTCTGAATGCCATTAATAGTCCGAACTATCGTAATAAACTATTTTCCATAATAATCTCAGTGAACATTTTCTGGTTTTAAGTCAGTATTACTCCGCACGCGCATGCGCGCGACCACCAGCTGAGCTCGCTGCGTCACGGCACGCGGCGCCTAGTTGCGACTCAGCGCCCGCGGCCCACCTGTCTGGCCCCTTTGTGTGGCCTATCACCAAAACATTAGTAGAAGTGACACAGTGTTATGACTATGTACTATAGTACTAACATTTTAGGCTTGACAAAGCCAATATCTGGTATGTTTGAATTTAATTTTATATTGTGACATTTATGAAGAAGCCTACATGATTATAGCTGAAACCTAGGTAAAGTTTCTTTTCTTATGCAGCTGGAGACTGAAATTTAATATAACGCTGTTAAGGGGGGTAAGTCGTCAAACGTGCCGACTTGGTGCAGCACTTCGTGAAAGACAGCATAAAAGGTCGAATCACCTAACTGACGTATAATTTTGAAGTCCGGGTACGTGGGATAACATTGAGAGTTCTCCTGCCGTCATATGAAATCGCACCCTGGACAATTACTCCAGCGCCGGCCGCGGTGGTCTAGCGGTTCTAGGCGCTCAGTCCGGAACCGCGCGACCGCTACGGTCGCAGGTTCGAATCCTGCTTCGGGCATGGATGTGTGTGATGTCCTTAGGTTAGTTAGGTTTAAGTAGTTCTAGGGGACTTATGACCACAGATGTTAGTCCCACAGTGCTCAGAGCCATTTGAACCATTTGAAATTACTCCAGCTATAGGTCCAGTGTATCTAGCACGCAGACAGGTCGGTGCAGGCCTTCAACAGGAGTGCGCCGGCCGTTGTGGCCGAGCGCTTCTAGGCGCTTCAGTCCGGAACCGCGCTGCTGCTACGGTCGCAGGTTCGAATCCTGCCTCGGGCATGGATGTGTGTGTTGTCCTTAGGTTCGTTAGATTTCACTAGTTCTAAGTCTAGTGGACTGATGACCTCAGATGTTAAGTCCCATAGTGCTTGGAGCCATTTGAACTATTTTTGAACAGTACTTCTTCTAACCAACATGCAGCCATCTCTGGGACCAAGGCAGAACTAGCTTTCATTAGAAAAAGCAACAGACCTCCACCCTGCCCTCCAATGAACTCTCTCCTGACGTCACTGAAGTCGCAAATGGCGGTGGTTTGGAGTTGGTGGATTGCACGTTACAGGGCGTCTGTCTCGGAGCTGTCCTTGAAGTAACTGATGTGTAACATTTCGTTGCGTCACTATGGTGCCAACTGCTGCTCAGATTACTGCTGCAGGTGCTGTGTGATTCGTCAGAGCCATACACCAAACACGATTGCCTTCCCTGTCGGTATTGCCACGTGGCCGTCTGGAGTCCGGTCTTATTCAGACTCTACGTCCTCGTGACCACCGCTGCTAGGAATCATGTACTCGTACAGTGGCTACATTCCTGCCAAGTCCTTCTGCATTATTGCAGAATGAACATCCAGCTTCTCGTGGCCCTATTAAAAGGCCTCGTCCAAACTCAGTGAGGTGTTGATAATGGCGTCTTTGTCGCTTTAAAGGCATTCTTGATTAACATCAACTCACAACATCCAATCTCAAAGGTAACTAACACTCATGATTGTTACGGTGTGTACGAGGTGCATTCAAGTTCTAAGGCCTCCGATTTTTTTTCTAATTAACTACCCACCCGAAATCGATGAAACTGGCGTTACTTCTCGACGTAATCGCCCTGCAGACGTACACATTTTTCACAACGCTGACGCCATGATTCCATGGCAGTGACGAAGTCTTCTTTAGGAGTCTGTTTTGACCACTGGAAAATCGCTGAGGCAATAGCAGCACGGCTGGTGAATGTGCGGCCACAAAGAGTGTCTTTCATTGTTGGAAAAAGTCACTAGGAGCCAAGTCAGGTGAGTAGGGAGCATGAGGAATCACTTCAAAGTTGTTATCACGAAGATAACGTAACGTTAGCTCGATGTGCAGGTGCATTGTCTTGGTGAAACAGCACACGCGCAGCCCCTCCCGGACGTTTGTGTAGCAGTGCAGGAAGGAATTTATTCTTCAAAACATTTTCGTAGGATGCACCTGTTACCGTAGTGTCCTTTGGAACGCAATGGGTAAGGAATACACCCTCGCTGTCCCAAAACATGGACATCATCATTTTTTCAGCACTGGCGGTAAGCCGAAATTTTTTTGGTGGCGGTAAATCTGTGTGCTTCCATTGAGCTGACTAGCGCTTTGTTTCTGGATTGAAAAATGGCATCCACGTCTCATCCATTGTCACAACCGACGAAAAGAAAGTCCCATTCATGCTGTAGTTGCGCGTCAACATTGCTTGGCAACATGCTACACGGGCACCCATGTGGTCGTCCATCAGCATTCCTGGCACCCACCTGGATGACACTTTTCGCATTTTCAGGTCGTCATGCAGGATTGTGTGCAAAGAACCCACGGAAATGCCAACTCTGAAGGCGATCTGTTCAACAGTCATTCGGCGATCCCCCAAAACAATTCTCTCCACTTTCTCGATCATGTCGTCAGACCGGCTTGTGCGAGCCCGAGGTTGTTTCGGTTTGTTGTCACATGATGTTCTGCCTTCATTAAACTGTCACACCCACAAACACACTTTCGACACATCCATAACTTCCATCACCACATGTCTCCTTCAACTGTCGATTAATTTCAATTGGTTTCACACCACGCAAATTCAGAAAACGAATGATTGCACGCTGTTCAAGTAAGGAAAACGTCGCCATTTTAAGTATTTAAAACAGTTCTCATTCTCGCCGCTGGCGGTAAAATTCCATCTGCCGTACGGTGCTGCCATCTCTGGGATGTATTGACAATGACTGCGGCCTCATTTTAAAACAATGCGCATGTTTCTATCTCTTTACAGTCCGGAGAAAAAAAATCGGAGGCCTTAGAACTTGAATGCACCTCGTATTTAAAGCAAACCTAATTCGCGTCCCCATACCGGCGCTATTAGCGCCACTCTTATTCTACTGGAGCGAAATCTGAACATAGATCATCTTTAAGATGTAGAAACACGCGTATCAACTTTCATTTATGTCGCACAACTCCTTCTTAGTGCTGCGATATTTTTTCGGCAGTGTATATAGGGGGCAACGGGTACGAGTGCAGATATTCATCGCCCTCGATGCGAGGGTTGTGGGCCACAATATGATGATGCAACATTAATATGTGAGGAGGAAATTTTACGTCCAGTAGTTGAACAACCCACCGTAAGTACAAGAAGCTCGGTATGTCATGTAGGAATATCTCATATGACTGCTCATCGCACGTAGTATGAAGAGTTACTGCGTCCCTCATCCCAGAGAGTTCAGCATCTTTACGAAGCGGAATACTCAAGAAGAGCTAAATATATAGAGCTATATATATGTATATAATACGCAAGCCGTGGTTCAACATTGTTACCAAAAATCTCCAAAACTAATTCCCAGATTTACTTCAAATTTTTTCAGTCTAATGCAAAATCACAGGGGGATAGTCATCACACATTTTTTAAAACTGTATATAAATGCAGATATAACTTTATATAAAGTAAAAAAGTTCTAGACAGATTTGCTTCAAATTTTTACATGATACTCAATTAACATTTGGATGGAGGAAATATGCTAGACATCTTTAAACATATATGCAAATAAATCATACAACAAGGAAACGTTACTGTTGCGAGGATAGAATCCCAATGGTTGGTGGTGCTGGGTTGCGAGAGAATACAGGAAAATTTAGACATCACTAAAAACATTTAACAAAATCTGACCGTTCCAAGAACGTTTGAACGCTTTACTTGCTCCGTTAGTGAGTTTTCATTGAGAAATTACCAATCTTCATTAGCACAATTAAAACATTGGAGAAAGTCAAACACAAAATAACCTGCTTCACTTATCTAGACATCTACTTAAATTGAATATATATAAGGCTGCGATAACAGGTCTGCTACGTTTGTCTCTTTCTCCACTAAACTTCGTTACTTATACGTTCGTCGAAAACCTTATATTGACTGAGATTCCCCAGAAAGTTAAATAACCAACACTACAGCACAAACATTTACAACAGAGAACGTTTCTTACAGATTTATTTAATGCAGCAACTCCCGGACCTTGTTGTGCAACAAACACACTTTGTCGTTCCCCTTACTGACAAGAAGTCACAAGAATACATGTAACAGGCACGACTAGTGATACCAGACTAAGTCAGATCGCAGTCAAGAAAGCAACAGACTGTCGCCCGAAAACGAAGAACAAATAACATACACAGGGTTATTCTAAATTTTCAAAAATTCGCATGTATTCTAGTACAAATCCAAAATGAACAAACTTTATACCAATGAAAAGAGGAAGTTTCAAAGTTTTTGGAGGGCGGCGGCGGGCGGGTGGTGATGATCTCAGAAGCGGCCGGTAGAGTTCGCGTGGTAATAGGGCCGTCATTCCGTTTCACTGTCAGTTGTGAGTGAGATGGCGACTGTGGAGCACAAGGTTTTCTGCTTTCTTGAGTTCGCGAAATGTGAGTTGCAAATTGCAGTGCGGCGTCTCGCATGTTGTGGTTATGTGCTAGCAGAGATGGAGGATGACACATCTGTACAGCGTGTAATTATGAAACGACGTTCCACCTTACAGGAAAAGTCAACAGATGCAATGTTCGCATATGGGTTTGGAAAACCAACATTGACCATTGCAACACGAAAGAGACTCACCAAAGATCAACGTGTTCTGTGCCGTATCCGTTACAAAGGTTTATGGACCATTTTTCTTTGCGGAGAGAACTATAACGGGAATCACATATACCTGGACATATCGGAACAATGGCTGTTCCCTCAAGTTATGGAGGCTTCCCAGGATTTCATTTTCCAACAGGATAGGCACCATGATGTATGAGGCTTTTTAAACGACAACCCTCCTCAGGGCTGGATTGGTCGCATGGGACTTGAGGACCTGGCTCTGCACTTCTGCCACCGAGATCTCCTAATCTCACAACCTGCGACTATTTCTTTTAGAGTTATGTGAAGGAAGCTGTTTACGTCCCGCCTCTGCCAACCGCTCTCAACGATCTGCGGAACCGGATCACTGCTTCCGTGCACTCAGTAACAGCAGACACGTTTTCACGTGTGTGGGACGAGTTTGGCTACCGTGTCGATGTTTGCCGTGTAGTCAACGGTGGCCGCACTGAACATTTATAACATTTACCACAAAATGGTTGAAATGGCTCTGACCACTATGGGACTTAAATTCTGAGGTCATCACTCCTCTAGAACTTAGAACTAATTAAACCTAACTAACCTAATGACATCACACACATCCATGCCCGAGGCAGGATTCGAACCTGTGACAGTAGCGGTCGCGCGGTTCCAGACTGAAGCGCCTAGAACCGCTCGGCCACCCCGGCCAGCCATTTATCACATTTCTAATTATTAAGTAATTATAAAAAATAATTAACTGCAAATTATTACAAATTATTAAATTTCTTAAATTGATATCAAACATTATTAAAAAACGTTGAAACTTCCTCTTCTCATTACTATCAAGCATGTAGATTTTGGATATGTACTTGAATGAATACGAAGTTTTTAAAATGGGTCCATCATTTAGATTAACCCTGTATATCGACTCAGAGGAAAATTATGAAACGCACAAAACTCTCTTCCCGCACAGGCCAAGAAGGCCCAAAGTCACCGACCGGCCGCCGTGTCCTCCTCAGCCCACAGTCGTCACCGGATGAGGAAATGGAGGGGCATGTGGTAAGGACACCGCGCTCCCGGCCGTATGTCAGTTTCCGAGACCGGAACCGCTACTTCCCAATCAGGTAGCTCCTCAGTTTAACTCACGAGGGCTGAGTGCACCCCCCCGTGCCAACAGCGCTCGGCATACTGGATGGTCACCCATCCAAGTGCTAGCCCAGCCCGACAGCGCTTAACTTCGGTGATATGACGGGAACCGTCGTTACCACTGCGGCAAGGCCGTTGGCTAAACGGGCATAAGCCACCCACAATTTTACCAGGCAACTTGACAATGAATATTTGTCAAGAATATGTCGCATGTTGTCAAGTCACCCAATTTCAGGCAGCTCCTAGCACGCACTCAGCACTCTGTGGGCTCTAAATTTAACATGCATAAACACCATTCCTTAAGCTAAACTAAACCAGTTATGAAAAAATGACAGCAACTAAACATCCATAAATACCACGCCCCAGAGTGACCCCTTGCCTGAACTTTAATCGCACAGATAAGAAATCCATTCAGTTTCCCATGCCACTTGTAAACACAGAAATCCCATAAACTCCGCAATTCCTACTCCACGCCTCTTTACAACACACCGTTTCTTCTCTACTCTGGCCAATTGTCAACTAATACTGACTAAAAGCTTGGTGAAGATTCCACCGTAGCACCACTGGTCTGTACCCCGATGAAAGCATCCTCTCCCCTCGGTGGCGAAAGCTCACGGTCTAGAGCCCTCTTCCTGTTCCCACCGAGTCCCGCCACTGGCGACGTCGACGTCCTTGATCAGGCACGGACGACGCGGACTCGTGAAGGAGAGGCGCGATGCCGTGCTGTCGCACACAACGTCGGGAAATTTAAGTGGTGGCGCGGAGAGTGACGTTGATACGACACAGTTACTAGCAAAAATCTCAAAAATTCTTGATCAGTTTACTTCATACATTTACACAATGATATAGTAAATGTTCAGATGCACGTAAGCTATACATTTGTAATATATACGCTAAATAAAAATAAATCTATTTTACTGTATAAAGATAAGTCGTTGTTTTACATTGCTACCAAAAACGTGTAAATACTTACATGCTTCATACATTTACGCAATGAAATCATGATAACGTGCTCCATTGAGCGTAGGTGGACGAAACTAAAATGAGCTCTAATATGGAAATTAAGCGTTTCCGGACACATGTCCACATAACATCCTTTCTTTCTTTGTGTGGGAGGAGTGTTTCCTGAAAGTTTGGCCGTACCTTTTTGTAACACCCTGTATTTACGCAATGATGTAATAAATATTCAGATTTACGTAAGCTACACATTTTTAATATACAGGGTGTTACAAAAAGGTTCGGCCAAACGTTCAGAAGACATTCCTCAGACACAAAGAAAGAAAATATGTTATGTGGACATGTGTCCGGAAACGCTTATTTTCCATGTTAGAGCTCATTTTATTACTTCTCTTCAAATCACATTAATCATGGAATCGAAACACACAGCAACAAAACGTACCAGCGTGACTTCAAACACTTTGTTACAGGAAATGTTCAAAATGTCCTCCGTTAGCGAGGATACATGCATCCACCCTCCGTCGCATGGAATCCCTGATGCAATGATGAAGACCTGGAGAATGGCGTATTGTATCACAGCCGTCCACAATACGAGCACGAAGAGTCTCTACATTTGGTACCTGGGTTGCGTAGACAAGAGCTTTCAAATGCCCCCATAAATGAAAGTCAAGAGGGTTGAGGTCAGGAGAGCGTGGAGGCCATGGAATTGGTCCACCTCTACCAATCCAACGGTCACCGAATCTGTTGTTGAGAAGCGTACGAACACTTCGACTGAAATGTGCAGGAGCTCCATCGTGCATTAACCACATGTTGTGTCGTACTTGTAAAGGCAAATGCTCTAGCAGCACAGGTAGAGTATCCCGTATGAAATCATGATAACGTGCTCCATTGAGCGTAGGTAGAAGAACTTGGGGCCCAAACAAGACATCGCCAACAATGCCTGCTCAAACGTTCACAGAAAATCTGTGTTGATGACGTGATTGCACAATTGCGTGCGGATTCTCGTCAGCCCACACATGTTGATTGTGAAAATTTACAATTTGGTCACGTTGGAATGAAGCCTCATCCGTAAACAGAACATTTGCACTGAAATGAGGATTGACACATTGTTGGATGAACCATTCGCAGAAGTGTATCCGTGGAGGCCAATCAGCTGCTGATAGTGCCTACACACGCTGTACATGGTACGGAAACAACTGGTTCTCCCGTAGCACTCTCCATTCAGTGACGTGGTCAACGTTACCTTGTACAAAAGCAACGTCTCTGACGCTGACATTAGGGTTATCGTCAACTGCACGGAGAATTGCCTCGTCCATTGCAGGTGTCCTCGTCGTTCTAGGTCTTCCCCAGTCGCGAGTCATAGGCTGGAATGTTCCGTGCTCCCTAAGAAGCCGATCAATTGCTTCGTACGTCTTCCTGTCGGGACACCTTCGTTCTGGAAATCTGTCTCGATACAAACGTACCGCGCCACGGCTATTGCCTCGTGCTAATCCATACATCAAATGGGCATCTGCCAACTCCGCATTTGTAAACATTGCACTGACTGCAAAACCACGTTCGTGATGATCACTAACCTGTTGATGCTACGTACTGATCCTTCAATTGGGCCAACGGCGGTGAATCGAGCAAGTACAGTACATACTGACGAAACTAAAATGAGCTCTAACATGGAAATTAAGCGTTTCCGGACACATGTCCGCATAACATCTTTTCTTTATTTGTGTGTGAGGAATGTTTCCTGAAAGTTTGGCCGTACCTTTTTGTAACACCCTGTATACACTAAACAAATATAAAGCTACACAAGTCATTGTTTTACATTGTTACCAGAAGCCTGGAAAATTTCTTGGCCAATTTACATTGTAACGTTGTAACTTTAATTTTGTATGCTGATATCGGTGCTAACTGACAATGAAAGTGGGTTAAAAGCCGTGATCTGTCTGGGGACGTTAACCGTGGATTACTGGGCAACTGTTTCATTAGATATTTAGTCTAGGTTTACCAAGCAGACATACATTAATGATAATCTTTTAATAGTCATACAAAACCGGTAATATATATATATAAAAGGAGAATTTAAATAAAAAGAAAGAAATCAGTTTATATTTGGAAATTTATTTTAAGATTGTTCATTGAAATTTCAGCATATTATACGTGAGTTATAACTGAGCTGGTGCCTTATTTACGATTGAAAAAATGTGAGATTGTAATCTCACGGAACACATAAAATATGGAGCCAAGATTGGGAGACTGGATACAACACTGCATTCATAAAATAACACACGAAGAACATTGAAACATAAGCAAGAAGAAATTAACCACAACCAACAGATTCAGTTTTTACCCAAAGAAATTACGTTCATACCACAATCCTGTCCGTCATGTAATTACCACACACTGGTATACTAAATTCATATTAACTCTTTGTGAAATCTTCGCAAAAAGAATAGCTGAGGGCTACTTTGATGATTACACCACATGCTTCACGTGGTCAACTTGGTTTACACAAAGCGTACAACTCCACAATAATTTTGATAATTAAAATAAATTAGATCGAAAAGCAATTGACAAAAGAAAAACCTTGAACTGGTTACTAACGTCTTACTATAAACCTGATGGGTCAAACAGTTATATAAGCACGTGGTAGTGGTCTCGCAAAGTATACCCCAAGTGGGCTGAACATAAAGAAAAGTTGCTATATTGAAAATATAGTCAAGACGAGACGTTATAATCACACAAGCATTCGCATTTAAGATTGATCTTAGTTAGAGTTACTGATCAACACGTAGTTCCACTTTACTCACAAAGTAGCAACAAAGCAACTACCGGAAAATAATGTGAACTTCCCACGAGAATTATATTGCGCTGCAATTTAAGATAACATCGGATATTTTAGACCTAAACCCGAAATAAAGGTGATTAAATTTTCAGTTAGGCTGAACTTAAGAAATCCATTGTCCTACGGACTTAACAGACACGCGCTTAGCCGGAGATCTTACCACTTCAGACGCTCGCCACGGCCACACTGCAACTGCCCTACTGCCGAGCGTGCTTCCTGAGGGTGGCTCACAAAGACCAACGGAAGTGGCCAGAGGGGCAGCTTCCTATACCAACATGACAACGGACGGACAGGACCATACTAAGGATAGAAACCTCTTTGCTTTTAGGAAGCGTAGCTACCTGTTCCGACGTTGGTCCTACTGTTCTCTAGCAGACAGCCTTGTCTGCTACCCTCAAGCATGCAACTAGAAATACATATGCTCATTCATCCTCTCACACAAAAGGGAAGGGGGATGACAGTATCTTATCATATACTGTATATAAAAGAAAGCGGATGTAGGTTCCGTATGAGACTGTGTGACATGAATTACATATAAGAATTACATATAAACTGTGCTTTAAAGTGTTGTAGTGTGACAGATCGTTCTTGTTTATGTGTAAAAGTAACACGTTCCACTGCTCAGTCTCCTCCCAGATAGTCAGAAACGCCACAGTACATTTAGAAGAGGAATTTATTCCATAAATGGCAACAGATTTAAGAAATTAAACATGAAAGGAATCCAACAGAGACCTTTCATAACCCCAACGCTCTGGGAAAAGACTGTGCAGGGAATTTTCTGGCCATGCTAGGACATTCCCAAGCAGGCTTCTCACACCCTACTTAAACCAAAAGTGTAAAAGAAAAGGCAAAAGGACACCAGCTACTTGCTAAAACACAATAATTTCAACATATCTTTAGAATCTACCAATTTCAAACAGAAAAAAAAACACAATCTGTGACACCTATTTAAAAGGTAGTGTAGACCTAATTCGGTCAGCAAGTAAAAACAATGGTTCCTGTGTCATTAATATGAAAACAATTTCTGGTTGTTACCCTTATGGAGTTCACCAGTATTTGCTCATTGCAAGAGCCAACTGATCACAGGAAAATTTATGACTGTTTATTAACAAGCAAAATTTATGAAAATAGCAAAGGTGCCACAGCAATTAAAAAAGAACATCAAATAACATCGGTATTAAAAAGCAGAACATAACAATGCACAATCTGCAAAAGCAACAAAATGATAAGAGAAAACACATGTTTTACAAAGTGGTTATCGCAAAAAAATTCTATATCGTATAAAACTAATAATTTGTAAAATTAACATAACTATGTGGCACTCATTTAATCACTCTACTCTATTTCAATTAGCTAGCAAACAATGAGCACTGTGTCATTATACTGAAACTACAATAATTATGTGATTGTTACCCTTAAGGGGTTCCTCACAGTAAATATGCCCCATGCAAAGGCTAATCGATCACAGTTCAATGCCGGCCGCGGTAGCCGTGCGGTTCTGGCGCTGCTACGGTCGCAGGTTCAAATCCTGCCTCGGGCATGGGTGTGTGTGATGTCCTTAGGTTAGTTAGGTTTAAGTAGTTCTAAGTTCTAGGGGACTTATGACCTAAGATGTTGAGTCCCATAGTGCTCAGAGCCATTTGAGCCAGCCACAGTTCAATGAGAATAAAAAGCTATCTGACTGATAAACGAAGCAATGCCACAGCAATGAATTTACGAAACAAAATATCACAAATCTAATACATCACACAAAAACAAACATTGATAAATAAAACAGTACAATAGTCAACATCTAAAACAAAACAAAAAACACCTATAAATAAAACACCTGCAAAATACAAGAGTCAAAGTCTAAAAAAGATAAATAGAACACCTGCAAAATACAAGAGTCAGTCTAATAAACACCAATAAATCGAACTCCTGCAAAACACACGAGTCAGAGTTTCTCTCACAGAAACACACGTATATGCACTGGACTAAGAACCGTATAATCACTGTTCACTGACACACTCAGTACTTCCACTGTTCCGAGGCACAATATAGGGGAAAGAGGGGTGGTTCGTCGCCGCAGCTGTCAGTAGGGATTTCTTTGTCCATCTGTTGCGTGCGATCCCGCCGTCTCTGCCCTCTCATGAAGTTTCTCCCGTGTCACGTCATCTCGATTTGGTTCCATGTTTGTGTTGTCAAATTCGTGCGGTATCCTCGTTTGACACGCCAGGTTGATATTCCTGGGCAAGGATGACACTTAATGGCTCTTCTTTTGTGCCACCCTTAGCGACCAGAGAACATCGAACCATGATTTACTGTCGCTTGACAGTGGGCATCCGTCAGGAGATGTTGATAGGCGTCATTGTAGTCTGCCAGTTACTCTGGACAGTATGTGTCAAAAGGCTCCACGCCCTTTGTGTTGTTACATTCTTGGGTTATCCTCAATTGGCTCGCCGGTTTGATATTCCTGGGCAAGGATGACACTTAATGGCTCTTCTTTTGTGCCACCCTTAGCGACCAGAGAACATCGAACCATGATTTACTGTCGCTTGACAGTAGGCATCCATCAGGAAATGTCGATAGGCGTCGTTGACGTCTGCAAGTTTCTCTGGGCAGTACCTGTCAAAAGGCTCCACGCCCCTTGTGTTGTTTCACCGCGGCCGTCTCGTCACGGTCGCGTGCGTGTGGTGCGTTGCCAGCAGATGGATTTCCGCGCGGTGGACCGCTCGCCCATCTCAGGTCATCGCCTCGAGGAAGGGTCGCCCGGGGCGGCCGCCCATTAGCTCCAGGTACAAGGGAAAGTGTTTGCCGCGTACCTTCTTTTGTTGTCGGCCGCGCTCCCAAAGTGGCCTGGCTGACAGCGTGTCCTGCTGGGAAACCCGCCAGTTTACAACTAGTCCGGCTGCTCCCGCTGTCTCTTAAGAGTTTTGCCGGTTCGCTTTCACGTTCTCAACTGCATTCACAGAAATTTTTCATCATCCTTATGTGATTACACAATGTCATACATAATACCACTTAGTATTGTCTTTCACAATTTTTAAGAACAAAGTGAGACTTAATATTTTTTTTTAAATAAAAAAATTAGATGAATCGACAATATAAAATAAAATTTAAATGACTTGACAATGTAAAAAAAATAGAAGTGAAATGACTTGACAGTATAAAAATAAAAGTTTAAATGAACTGACAATATAATATTTAAATCCACATCACTAATGTGGTTCACTTACGTTTTAATAAATCAAATGCTATTTATTAATTCACTAAAATGAATAGGATTATGCCTTGTGCAAGTATAGGTCAGGACAGCATAGGGTTCACATGTTATTTACACACACATACATGCACACCTGTTGTCTATTCTACAAACTAACTACCCATAAACATGCATTACTCAATATTCTACTTCTATCCACTACTAGTTAAGCCAATAAGCTACTTCAATGCTATTTCAACACCGTGTATATACCACTACAACATTGTTCTAATTCGTCCTCTTCTTGACGCTCACGGCATACGTCTTGTCACATGATAAATATGGAGAACTTTCCTTAAACATACACATTAAAAAGAACAATGGTTATTTACACGCCAAAACATTTATACCAGTTCGCACACCTGAAAAGAGACTCGCAATTATACATTTATCATACTCATATATTCACACATAAAACAGTAAGAAAATTTCACCTAAAATTACGTTATCACAACAATTAATCACGCAGATGACTCTGAGAAGGTTAAAAATATTTGAATTATACAGGTTATATTACATTTTCTTACCCATTTTGCTGCGATTTCGTTCCTTCTTTACGTTACCTTTCGCTTCCAAATCAGTTATTTCGCCTGTTGTGGTTATTCTGGATTCATTTCTCATGAATGGCAAAATTGTGGTCACCTCTATTCTGTAAAACAGTATCATCTTAACATATTGAACTTACAACAGACACAAAAGATCCGAATCCTCCTGTAGTTTAAATGACAAATGTTTTGCTTTATCCTTATTACCTTAAACCAAGCTTTCCTTCGTTCCCATAATCAAAATTATTTAATCATCCTCTACCTTCAAGAGGGAAATTTCCTCAGTACAAATCGTATAGGCTGCAGTGCATCCCGCACCAGCGAAAACAGTAAGCTGTAATGCTCACAGCATCAGCAAAACACATAAACGTCGCTTTTCTAGGACAAGTATTAACGCAGAATAATTTTTTAGGCTTTGGCTCAACATCAATCAAGACTACAAAAAGGATCCATATTTCAGTTCCATTCTCCATTTGCTGAAAAGCTGCTCGTATTTGACTACCACAATAATATTTCAGAGCCACGTAAATTACACAAACCACAATTCTTCTTTCACCTTGAAGGGAATCAATATACTTACGAAATCCACAGACAGCACTTTACGTACTCAGCTATAAAGAACAAAAAAGACATATATCATCAATATTAACATATCATCGCATATTGGAAGCCAATGGTTCAACAATCGTATTATCGCATCCTGTTTTCAAGATTCCAAACTTACTCATTCCTTTCTCAGAGTTCTCCTATCTTAAAATATTCATACAGCACGCATACTATAGTAAGAGATCCTCATTTATACTGACAGATATAGAATAGTAATAGATAGATAGTAGCACTGAAAGCAGAAAATCGGAAACAAGGCTACTAACAGCTGGGGACCTGGGTTTGCCAGATCGGATATTCCCCTGAGTTTATGCACTAATTCAGCAACGATCTTGCTTTCCTCAGGAGCGACTCTTTTCAATTTACACACAAAAAAAACATAAACAGCATTTTACTCGTTCACAAAGAAACCTTTTATCTTCACGTTTGAATCAAACTAAATCCTAATTGCACAAGGAGAGAAAAAAATTAAAACATCACTTCAATCCATCACATAGAAACATCTTTATCATTAATTTTTATCAACATATTATTCAAAATGCATTTATCACAAATGTAAACTAATCAATTCTTTCTCCTCACCGTCCTCTCTACTTCTCACTGTCCTTTCTACTCATTTGCCATGTCGATCATTTGTTCCGATTGGGCGCCTTCTGCGCTGATCGTTTGTCATTGCCGGTTTCGTTCATTTCCATTTGCTGGATTATGTCTAGGGTTAGCCGGCCGAATTTCAACATCATGAGGTGCTCCGCCTGTAGTCCTATTCCCACCGTATTCATCGTAGTATCGATTCTGGTTGCCGTACCTGTAGCGTTCACGATCTTGTCCACGTCCTCGATCATTTCTGTTGTTCCACCTGTGTTCGCGACTGTTACCCCAGTTTCTGTACGGCCGGTCCCGATTATTGTTCCGTTCGCGTCGCGACGACCAGTCACGCCGTTGATTAGTAATACGGCCACAACTGCGGTCGCGCTGCTGTGCCCCGTAATAACTTTGTGCCTGATTAGGCGGGCATTCTGCTGTATTATATTCCAACTCTTGGAGAATTGTTTTAAACGTTTCCACGTCCTCTTTGCATCGTCCCACAAGAATGACGTGCCGCAAGTGCATCGGCAACTTGGTGATGCATATCCTAATTAGTTCCGCAGGCCCATATGGGTCGTATAGGAATTGATTTGCCTGCAGCATGTGGTCGAATAGGCGTGCAGGGCTGCCGAAACCAGACTGGTTCAAATTTGGCAGCATAATTATGCCATGTTTGACCCTATCTTGTGCCGCTTCCGACCAATAGGCGGACAGAAAGGCTTGTCGAAACTCCCGAGTGGAGTTGCAGTGACGCGCTGCCGACCTCATGCGAATCGCGGGTTCGCCTTCCAAATAGCCACACATATATTCTATCTTATGTGAACTTGCCCAGTCGGGAGGAAGACAGAACTCAAATTGCTCGAGCCATGCTCGTGGATGTATTCCTTTTTGCGAATTTCGGAATATCTCAAACTTTCTCACCGTAAGGAAATGTTTGAAATCAAATCCCCGCATTTCCTCCTGGCGAGGCCCTTGAATGTTTCTATTATTCTCATGTCTGCCCCTCAAATTACATTCTTCCCTGTCGTCAAAATCTCCCTCGTGGCCGGAGTCCCTCTCTGCATTGTTCGTACGGCTATTTTTAATGCTATTGACGAGTTCGGAATCACACGCCATGCCGTTTTCCAGATGCGCCACGCGTTCTTGTAATTCGCCTGTTACAGCTCTGTTTTGCCTGTTCACTTCGAACTGTCCCTTCTGAAATCTCAGAAGCGAACGCACTTCTTCGGTCTCTGCGGCCGCTACCGGTGTAGTATTGTTCTCGCTTTCCGTCAGCTTCATCGTGCCTACAATGTCCGCTAATGCCGCAATCTTATCATCAATTTGTCTCTTGTCCTCCGCCCCAGTCTGCTTCAATTGTTCTACTTGCTGTTCCAACGCGTGGATCGCTAAACTGTTGTCCGCTATTGTGTTGCTAACGGACGTGGGACAATGCGTTTCCGCCTCTTGAACCCTCGAGAGTACCTGCTGGTGCTCCCTTTGGCATTCTTCCCTCAGCTCTTGGAAATTCCTAAGTAGCCATTCTTCGCTTTCTTTAGATTCGGCATCGCCCCTCCGCTTGCTCTGTTCTAAGGCTTGCAGACGATCATCGATTTGTTCAAATGTACGGCCTAATTCTTTCATAATATCACTTTTTATCTCACTTGCCAGATTGTTTATTCTTTGTGAGATATCATCGGACACTCTCTGCATCGACTTGTCGACTTTATTTGTCTGTTGGATTAGTTTTTCGTCTATTTGTTCGCCTAGCTCTCGGATCGATTTTTCAGATTTCTGCGTCATTTGTTCGCCTAGCTCGCGGATCGATTTCTCAGATTTTTGTGTCATTTGTTCGCCTAGCTCGCGGATCGATTTTTCGGATGATTCTTTTTGTTCTCGGAACGATTTTTCTGATTTCTGCGTCATTTGTTCGCCTAGCTCGCGGATCGATTTCTCGGATTTCTCTGCGTTTTCTTTATTTTGTTGCAATAAGGCTTTCATGAGTTCTGCTACATCAATTGGGTTAGTTAGAGGCAAATTAATTTCTGGCTCTGATGTGAGCCCGTTCGTGCTGTTTTGCATTTCGTCTGAAGTATTCCCCATTGCATTTTCGGAACCGCCCGACGCGTTAATATTGGAAATCAAATTATCCCCTTGGTCCATGTTGCTTAAGTTGTTGGACCGCTTACTTTTAGCTTGGTTACGTGTTTGCATTAGTGCAATTTATACTCAGTACGCAACACACTAATCACAATAAATGTGTCCCCCAAAAATTACGACAGTCACACGAAAGATACCCAACCTAGTACACACTTTTTCCCACGCAAAACAAATTTTTATCTTTGATCGAAACAGTGGAATTTACAAGCGAGAAAAAAAACACACAGACATATAAAACACACAAATATGAAAAACAAAACTAGAGAAACAACGCAACGCCGATCAACAACGCCGTGAATCTTTTGAAAGTCTGCTCGGAAACAACGCAGAAGTTGTTTGAGCGCTGTAGGGAAAAAAAAATTAAGATTATAACACGCTCGCAATCTAACATTTCAGAGATTCCAGAGTCTAGCGGAATCACAGAACAGGGTCGCCATGTGTAACGTTGTAACTTTAATTTTGTATGCTGATATCGGTGCTAATTGACAATGAAAGTGGGTTAAAAGCCGTGATCTGTCTGGGGACGTTAACCGTGGATTACTGGGCAACTGTTTCATTAGATATTTAGTCTAGGTTTACCAAGCAGACTAACATTAATGATAATCTTTTAATAGTCATACAAAACCGGTAATATATATATATATAAAAGGAGAATTTAAATAAAAAGAAAGAAATCAGTTTATATTTGGAAATTTATTTTAAGATTGTTCATTGAAATTTCAGCATATTATACGTGAGTTATAACTGAGCTGGTGCCTTATTTACGATTGAAAAAATGTGAGATTGTAATCTCACGGAACACATAAAATATGGAGCCAAGATTGGGAGACTGGATACAACACTGCATTCATAAAATAACACACGAAGAACATTGAAACATAAGCAAGAAGAAATTAACCACAACCAACAGATTCAGTTTTTACCCAAAGAAATTACGTTCATACCACAATCCTGTCCATCATGTAATTACCACACACTGGTATACTAAATTCATATTAACTCTTTGTGAAATCTTCGCAAAAAGAATAGCTGAGGGCTACTTTGATGATTACACCACATGCTTCACGTGGTCAACTTGGTTTACACAAAGTGTACAACTCCACAATAATTTTGATAATTAAAATAAATTAGATCGAAAAGCAATTGACAAAAGAAAAACCTTGAACTGGTTACTAACGTCTTACTATAAACCTGATGGGTCAAACAGTTATATAAGCACGTGGTAGTGGTCTCGCAAAGTATACCCCATGTGGGCTGAACATAAAGAAAAGTTGCTATATTGAAAATATAGTCAAGACGAGATGTTATAATCACACAAGCATTCACATTTAAGATTGATCTTAGTTAGAGTTACTGATCAACACGTAGTTCCACTTTACTCACAAAGTAGCAACAAAGCAACTACCGGAAAATAATGTGAACTTCCCACGAGAATTATATTGCGCTGCAATTTAAGATAACATCGGATATTTTAGACCTAAACCCGAAATAAAGGTGATTAAATTTTCAGTTAGGCTGAACTTAAGAAATCCATTGTCCTACGGACTTAACAGACACGCGCTTAGCCGGAGATCTTACCACTTCAGACGCTCGCCACGGCCACACTGCAACTGCCCTACTGCCGAGCGTGCTTCCTGAGGGTGGCTCACAAAGACCAACGGAAGTGGCCAGAGGGGCAGCTTCCTATACCAACATGACAACGGACGGACAGGACCATACTAAGGATAGAAACCTCTTTGCTTTTAGGAAGCGTAGCTACCTGTTCCGACGTTGGTCCTACTGTTCTCTAGCAGACAGCCTTGTCTGCTACCCTCAAGCATGCAACTAGAAATACATATGCTCATTCATCCTCTCACACAAAAGGGAAGGGGGATGACAGTATCTTATCATATACTGTATATAAAAGAAAGCGGATGTAGGTTCTGTATGAGACTGTGTGACATGAATTACATATAAGAATTACATATAAACTGTGCTTTAAAGTGTAGTAGTGTGACAGATCGTTCTTGTTTATGTGTAAAAGTAACACGTTCCACTGCTCAGTCTCCTCCCAGATAGTCAGAAACGCCACAGTACATTTAGAAGAGGAATTTATTCCATAAATGGCAACAATCCAACAGAGACCTTTCAACATATACACGGTGATTCAGCTGCCCTCTACCGATAGATTTTAAGCAAACTGCAACACATTCAAAAACAATGCGGAAGATTTTCGTATTCTTCCACTTGCTGTGCGCAAACTATTAGTCCTACAGAAATAATGAACAAGAATTTTTTGTAGGAAATTTAATGTAGTTACATTTTGTACTGGGATACGTTTTTGGTGGTGGCCACAGTTTTCGAGTTACTCGAGAAAAACGCGTTTTTAAGGTCATTTTTGTACATTTTTCTTGAATAATTCGAAGACTGCAGCCGCCAGAAAAAGCGTATCTCAGAACAAAATTAAGCTACATTAAATTTCCTACAAAAACGTCCTGTTTCTAATTTCTTTAGGACTAACAGTTTGTGTGTAGCGAGTGGGAGAATATGAAAATCTTGTGTGTGATATTTGAAGGCATTGCGGCTGCATAAAACCCTTGGGTAGGGACAGCTGAATTACAGTCTCGAAAAATTTACTTCAGATTTTTCAAATTTTTACACAGTACTTTAATAAACGGTCAAACTGGCATAGGCTCCATATTTTTAACGCATATGTTACACAAATATATGTATACAATGTATAAAAGGGAAACGTTGCTAGCAACAGTCTTGGAATATTATTCACTGATTTATTTTAAGTTTGTACACAATACTCTAATAAACATTCACATTAACTGAGACTATATGTTTTTATGAAGAACACTCTACTAAATTGGTAGAAGGAAGTCTGTCACGATATCAGGAGCTATCCCAAAAATTTGGTCATCTGAGAGTAAACAAGGCTCAAAGTCAGAGTGAGGGGGGAAGAGGAGGATATGGACAGAGAGGAAAGAGCAGATGATATTGTAACACCCCACCAGTCACTTAGCTGGTTTTGGCGTGTGTTCACCCCCAACTAATTGCCTAACAGATCAACAGAGAGTGCAAAACTGCCGCAATATCGGATAACGCAAAAAGTAATATGGCCCTGTGACTCCTGATTGAACTGCGGTGGCAGTGTTGACATTAATTTATTCAGAATTGATCACTTTTAGTTAAAAAGGGGTGAACATTGATGTTATATTCAGCTATTGAACACCAGATGCAAATGTTGAACATAAAATTAATTAAGAAAGTGACTTGGGATTACAACTACTTGATTGAAAACAGATGCAGTCGCTTAGCACAAATTTATTTTAACTCTCGACCTTCAATCATCACATTACAAGACTCTCCTATCAGGCAGTGGTAATAAATTGCGTTTGCGTGGAGTAAAGCACGATAACTCAAAAGTAATTCCTATCGACTGACCCAGGCGTAATGCGAAGTGCGAGAAGAATTCTACAATACAGGGCCCATGAAACCCTCGTGGAAACTTTGCCGACATGATCCAACAAATTAATCAGTGGCCGGAGCGGGCGCCATATCACCGAAAACCAAAAAAGCAGGTCCTTGAGAATATCCTGTTATACTCATATAGGGACGTGGGACAGTTGTAGAAAAGTAGGAGGATGTCCCTATAAAATCTGGACAGTTGACAACCCTATTTGTAGCTGTAGTTAGTGTTGGTTTGTTAAAAAATAAAATCGTTTATTGTTGTCACCACTTCTAAAAATTAGAATAATTGTTTAGTGACACATAGAATATTTCTTTGAATTATGTGGAGAACTGAGGTAGGCTGTAGTTATGTTAAGGCAAATTGAAACTTAAATCCATTTTCTAATACTAAATAACTAATGCGACATACCATACCATGATTTCCGTAAACGTGTTACAACACACATTTGTACTTCTGTGTATTGCTCTGTGATGTATAGGTCTAACGTATTTTTTCTTTATTGAATTCGATTCCGTCCCAGAGGGGGGGCAGGGGGCTGGCAGCAGCTTAATATGCCGCTCTGCAGCCTACAGAAGACTAATGAAAACATAATGAGAAGGTAACAATCAATAAAAACGGTCGATAAAACGGTGGCTTTTTAAAAACTGTAAAATGGCGGAAAGTTGTGGAAGTTGACTATGCTAATGAAGATACACGGTAAGTTGACAGACACAACTAAAAAAACACAGTGACAGTCTGATTCCTGTTCGTAACACTGAAAAAAGGGAATGTACAACACTGAAACTCACATAAACTATGCACTATACAGAAGACACGAAGATGCCACACCACAGCCTAATGTAGATGAGGGAGTGGGGGGAGGACAGGGACAGATGAGAGGAAAAAAAGGGCAAAGGAGAGGAGAAAGCAAAAAGGTGGAGACAATTGAGTGAGAAGACACTTAAAAAGGGGGGCAGGGCAGACACGAGGAGTGCAGAAGGCAGAAGAGGGGAAAGCAAAAGGACTTGGGCGAGAGAATGGAGGCAAAGAGAGGGTGCATGAGGAAAGACACAATGGAAAGGGGGGGAGAGGGAGACTGGGGAAAGGACAGAGATAGGGAGGGGGAGGTGACGATCAGAGTTGATAGGATGGAGAGAGGGCGTCATCTGGAAAGGGGAGTTGACAGAAGCCACCTTGGGAAAGGAGATAAAGGGTGTAGAGGTGGAGGGTGGGTGGGATGCAGTGGTGAAGGCGGGACAGTGGACGGGGGTTGAGAGGAGAGGAGCAACCACAGGATGGGAGGGATAAAGTCTGTGGGAAAAGGAGCAGATCGGGGGAATGGAATCAGGTCATAGAGCATGCGCATGTGGGACAGGAGGAGTATACAGAAGATGAGGCAGAGTGCATGGTGCTCAGGGATCTGGAGAGATTTATAGAATTTGGGGGGGGGGAGGGGACAGATATCCAGGCGGGACTGGCATAACAGAGGATGGTACAGATCAAGTATTCGTAGGTGTGGAGGATGGCAGAGGGATTCAGCCCCCATATCTGACCAGAGAATAGTTTAAGGAGAGAGAGGCAGTTGTCGGCTTTGGATTGGATAGAGTGGAGATAAGAGATCCAGGTAAGGTGACAGTCAATGGTGAGTTCAAGGTAGGTGAGAGTGGGGGAGAGGTGGACAGCACAGGCAGAGATGGCAAGGTAAAAATCAAGGAGACAGAAGGAGTGAGTGGTAGGACCTCCCTGGGTCTTGGAATTTTTGATTTTTAGGAGCCACTGGTTACACCATGTGGCAAAAAGTCAAGGTAATTCTGGAAAAGGTGTTGGAATTGATGAAAGGTATGAGTTAGGGCAAGGAAGGAGCTGTGATTCACACACTGCAGGAGGTGGACTGGATTGCGGGGGGGGGGGGGGGGGAGCATATCTGCTGTGTATAGGAGGTAGAGGAGAGGGGAGAGGACAGAGCCCTGGAGCACATCCGAGGAGGGCTAGAAGGTGCGGGAACCTGTGGTATGGACGGTAATGTAGGAGGGGCGGCGGGAGAGAAAGGGCGTAGGTCTGGAGTTTAAACAAAAGACCGGGATGCCATACGCAGTTGCAGGCCTTTTTGAGGTCTAGGGAGACAGAAATGGCGGAGCGACTTGAGTTAAACTGGAGGGAGAGGATTGCAACAAATAACTTACACGGATAAGATAAATTAGCGGGAAAATATTAAATACAAGACCCGTTCTGGAAATTGCTTACTATACAGGAGAGCTGACGTCGCTATTTGTAACTTCTCCTGAGTGCACCATTACGTTGGCTTCAAAATCAGTTAGAAAGTTGTAATGTGACGACAGGTTAAAATCTGCGTTGGTTCTGCAATAAATGTGTCCACCTTCTGCTACAGCCAGCAGATGGCGCTACTCTCTCGCTGTTCGAATTGTGTTGCTTCCAGCTGCTGATGTCTACATCCCCATCGTCCATATGGCGCGCAGGAAAGAAGTTGTTACCCTCGCGGATAACTGTGACAGGCTGGTCTTTTGCTATTGTGGCTGCGCCGCAGAAGCAGACAAGTCGCGCTGTTTCTCTCAGCCGTGGCAGAAGTTACGGCGCCGCCTCAGCGAGCGGACGCCTACGTTACCGCCGGCCGAGAATGGACGGCGCAGCGGGAGGCCAGCCGCGAGCATAAAAACGCCGCCGCTGCCGGACGCCTACCTGGCGGAGTGACACCCGGCTGCCGTGAAATTAGCCGCCATCGCTTAGCGGCGGGAAGCAGTCCCCCCGGCGCGCTGGCCGTTCTCCAGGGCGTTTGTCACGCGCACAATGGAGCGGGATTTGCCGCGACCCGTTCCTCAGCCGACCTGATTGTGAAACCTGTAGCGCCGCGCACATCCACCGCGGTCCGGTGGGATTGCGGCGCCGTTTTGTCCGCGAGAAAGCAACGGGTGACACAGCTACTTGCCGTCGTGCGGGAGAAAGCTGCCGGCGACAATTGGCGCCATTCGGCCGCATTGTCTGCTCCGCGGGTTTCCGTAACAGCGTGTCACCGCCGGCTTTGCATTCGTTCCGTTCCGCGCATACTCTGTGTGTGTGTGTGTGTGTGTGTGTGTGTGTGTGTGTAGTGAATAACTTATAGCGTCGTTCCGTGCTATTTGTGTACCACAGGCTGTAACAAAGGAAAGAGGATTCGTTTTGACATCTCGTAAGGTCTACGAAATACCAAGGGAAAGGCATGTGGGGCATTGAAAAGTTTCTAACTTTGTTCTGAGAGAAAAATATACAGGGCTATTACAAATGATTGAAGCGATTTCATAAATTCACTGTAGCTCCATTCATTGACATATGGTCACGACACACTACATATACGTAGAAAAACTCATAAAGTTTTGTTCGGCTGAAGCCGCACTTCAGGTTTCTGCCTCCAGAGCGCTCGAGACCGCAGTGAGACAAAATGGCGACAGGAGCCGAGAAAGCGTATGTCGTGCTTGAAATGCACTCACATCAGTCAGTCATAACAGTGCAACGACACTTCAGGACGAAGTTCAACAAAGATCCACCAACTGCTAACTCCATTCGGCGATGGTATGCGCAGTTTAAAGCATCTGGATACCTCTGTAAGGGGAAATCAACGGGTCGGCCTGCAGTGAGCGAAGAAACGGTTGAACGCGTGCGGGCAAGTTTCACGCGTAGCCCGCGGAAAATTGGCTCATACCACAACTGGAGACCGACAGCGCCGACTTCATCTTTCAACAGGATAGTGCTCCACCGCACTTCCATCATGATGTTCGGCATTTCTTAAACAGGAGATTGGAAAACCGATGGATCGGTCGTGGTGGAGATCATGATCAGCAATTCATGTCATGGCCTCCACGCTCTCCCGACTTAACCCCATGCGATTTCTTTCTGTGGGGTTATGTGAAAGATTCAGTGTTTAAACCTCCTCTACCAAGAAACGTGCCAGAACTGCGAGCTCGCATCAATGATGCTTTCGAACTCATTGATGGGGACATGCTGCGCCGAGTGTGGGAGGAACTTGATTATCGGCTTGATGTCTGCCGAATCACTAAAGTGGCACATATCGAACATTTGTGAATGCCTAAAAAAACTTTTTGAGTTTTTGTATGTGTGTGCAAAGCATTGTGAAAATATCTCAAATAATAAAGTTATTGTAGAGCTGTCAAATCGCTTCAATCATTTGTAATAACCCTGTACTTATGAGCCAAAACATTATGACCACCTGCTTATAGTTTGTGTCGGTCTTTGGACGAAATGTGTTGTGGGTTGGCAGGAGAGCCAACTCCGGGTTACTAGAGGAAGCCGAAAGGCACGCGTTTTAGCTCACGCAGGCTGGCGTGAGGTCTGGAACAGGACAAGGAAATTAGAATTTGGAAAAAACGGACGTAGCTGGTGGAATACTTAACTTTAATCCATTAATGGTGAACGTCCCTCTTGACTGTACATGATTCAGTATCAGTAGTAACTGGTAATGGAGCCTTGCTAGGTCGTAGCAAATGACGTAGCTGAAGGCTATGCTAACTATCGTCTCGACAAATGAGAGCGTATTTTGTCAGTGAATCATCGCTAGCAAAGTCGGTTGTACAACTGGGGCGAGTGCTAGGAAGTCTCTCTAGACCTGCCGTATGGCGGCGCTCGGTCTGCAATCACTGATAGTGGCGACACGGGGGTCCGACGCATACTAACGGACCGCGGCTGATTTAAAGGCTACCACCTAACAAGTGTGGTGTCTGGCAGTGACACCACAAAATGCACCACTGATTCTGCGTATCAGATATCCAGCAGTTTGTTGGTAGGTTTGTGGAGGTATATGTCAGGAAGTCGTTTCTGAGAGTATTTGTATGGAGTGTAGCCATGTATGGAAGTGAAACATGGACGATAAATAGTTTGGACAGGAAGAGAATAGAAGCTTTCGAAATGTGGTGCTACAGAAGAATGCTGAGGATTAGATGGGTAGATCACATGACTAATGAGGAGGTAATTAATAGAATTGGGGAGAAGAGGAGTTTGTGGCACAACTTGACAAGAAGAAGAGACCGGTTGGTAGGACATGTTCTGAGGCATCAAGGGATCACCAATTTAGTATTGGAGGGCAGCGTGGAGAGTAAAAATCGTAGAGGCAGACCAAGAGATGAATACACTAAGCAGATTCAGAATGATGTAGGCTGCAGTACGTACAGGGAGAGAAGCAGCTTGCACAGGATAGAGTTGCATGGAGAGCTGCATCAAACCAGTCTCAGGACTGAAGACCACAACAACAACAACATGGCATTAGGTGTAAATAACGGGCCGCTGCTTTACGTATTCGGCGATGGCGCCCGATAGCGACCCATATGTGTTATATAGGATTTACATTAGGCAGATTTGCTGGTCAAGATATCAGTGTGAGTTCACTATAATGCTGCTCAACCCACTGTAGCACGGTTCTCTCTCCGAAATACCGACAATTCTATTACTGAAAGACGGTACCGCCGTCGGGGGAGACGTCACGCATGAAGGGCTGTAGGTATTTCGCAGCTGTCAGCGTGTCCTCGATTACTGCTACAGGTCCCGTTCAAGCGCATGATGACGTCTTGCCACAGCATAATACTGCTCCCACCAACGTGCGTCCGTGATGCGTCGGACGTTTCGAGCTACCGTTCGCGTCGATGATGGCGTTTGTGGAGACGATCATCGATCTAGTGCAGCAAAAATACACTCCTGGAAATGGAAAAAAGAACACATTGACACCGGTGTGTCAGACCCACCATACTTGCTCCGGACACTGCGAGAGGGCTGTACAAGCAATGATCACACGCACGGCACAGCGGACACACCAGGAACCGCGGTGTTGGCCGTCGAATGGCGCTAGCTGCGCAGCATTTGTGCACCGCCGCCGTCAGTGTCAGCCAGTTTGCCGTGGCATACGGAGCTCCATCGCAGTCTTTAACACTGGTAGCATGCCGCGACAGCGTGGACGTGAACCGTATGTGCAGTTGACGGACTCTGAGCGAGGGCGTATAGTGGGCATGCGGGAGGCCGGGTGGACGTACCGCCGAATTGCTCAACACGTGGGGCGTGAGGTCTCCACAGTACATCGATGTTGTCGCCAGTGGTCGGCGGAAGGTGCACGTGCCCGTCGACCTGGGACCGGACCGCAGCGACGCACGGATGCACGCCAAGACCGTAGGATCCTACGCAGTGTCGTAGGGGACCGCACCGCCACTTCCCAGCAAATTAGGGACACTGTTGCTCCTGGGGTATCGGCGAGGACCATTCGCAACCGTCTCCATGAAGCTGGGCTACGGTCCCGCACACCGTTAGGCCGTCTTCCGCTCACGCCCCAACATCGTGCAGCCCGCCTCCAGTGGTGTCGCGACAGGCGTGAATGGAGGGACGAATGGAGACGTGTCGTCTTCAGCGATGAGAGTCGCTTCTGCCTTGGTGCCAATGATGGTCGTATGCGTGTTTGGCGCCGTGCAGGTGAGCGCCACAATCAGGACTGCATACGACCGAGGCACACAGGGCCAACACCCGGCATCATGGTGTGGGGAGCGATCTCCTACACTGGCCGTACACCGCTGGTGATCGTCGAGGGGACACTGAATAGTGCACGGTACATCCAAACCGTCATCGAACCCATCGTTCTACCATTCCTAGACCGGCAAGGGAACTTGCTGTTCCAACAGGACAATGCACGTCCACATGTATCCCGTGCCACCCAACGTGCTCTAGAAGGTATAAGTCAACTACCCTGGCCAGCAAGATCTCCGGATCTGTCCCCCATTGAGCATGTATGGGACTGGATGAAGCGTCGTCTCACGCGGTCTGCACGTCCAGCACGAACGCTGGTCCAACTGAGGCGCCAGGTGGAAATGGCATGGCAAGCCGTTCCACGGGACTACATCCAGCATCTCTACGATCGTCTCCATGGGAGAATAGCAGCCTGCATTGCTGCGAAAGGTGGATATACACTGTACTAGTGCCGACATTGTGCATGCTCTGTTGCCTGTGTCTATGTGCCTGTGGTTCTGTCAGTGTGATCATGTGATGTATCTGACCCCAGGAATGTGTCAATAAAGTTTCCCCTTCCTGGGACAATGAATTCACGGTGTTCTTATTTCAATTTCCAGGAGTGTATGATTCATGCAAACAGCCGACAGATTTCCATTGATCGACGTTCGGATTCCAATAATACCCTCCACACTACAATCATTACGACGATAGCGTTGGATGGAGCGGAGTTCCATGTCCAACAATGTACGATGAACAGTGTGCTCCGAAACACCTGGGAATGCACCAGCATTGTGCATTTTCCGCAGGGATTCCACAGATCACCATATAGCCTCCTGCTGCGAATCCCAAGTTCTGTGAAGAGTCGTGCACGTCCAACCAATTAGCGTGCACTGGTGGCTTCACTATCCTACCTCTTTCCGTAGATGCTCACGACATTAGCAAGCGAAAATCGATCAGCTTAACCGTTTTCGAGATATTCGTTCACAGACTGTGCGAAAATAATAGTCTGCCCTTTGGCAAAATTGCTTATCTCAATGGATTTCCTCATCTGCAGGCATGTCCTCGCTAGGGTGATTTCTCTTCCATGTCTGCTCCACTTACATACATTTGTTACCGCTTCGCGTGCCCACGACGCCACCAGGCTACATCCAACTCGCAGTGGGCACTGGTCATTATGTTTTGGCTCATCAGTGTAGTTAGTTGTTACAGGCTGCAGAGTTCCGTGTGCTGGGAACTAAGGCATGGGATTCCCAATACGTATGTGTGTGTGTGTGTGTGTGTGTGTGTGTGTGTTGAATAATTATGTTGACTACAGTCTGTAATAAATGATGGTGGATTAATTTCGATATCTCGCAAGTTCTACTAAATGGCAGGGGAAGGAGATGCAGGGCCGTTAAAAAGTTTGTGGTTTTGTTCAGAGGGAAAAGAGTTAGATGTTACTGGCTGACCAGTTCTGGTTGTGGAGTTGTGTGTGTAGGGAACTGTCATAAGGTTCAAATGGTTCAAATGGCTCTGAGCACTATGGGACTAAACATCTGTGGTCATCAGTCCCCTAGAACTTAGAACTACTTAAACCTAACTAACCTAAGGACATCACACACATCCATGCCCGAGGCAGGATTCGAACCTGCGACCGTAGCAGTCCCGCGGTTCCGGACTGAGCGCCTAGAACCGCTCGGCCACCACGGCCGGCAACTGTCATAAGGATTCTCCAGTACCACGGCGAGCACAGAGTCGGGAATGCTTACTCAACAGGAACATTCTTTATTATTTGATGCATTCCATACAGTTTTTCGACGATACCACCCCATGAACCATTCGTGGACAGTGGACATCTGAGGGAGGCCCCAGCGGACTACAGCGGCAACACAGCAGCGGATGGCGGCGATATTGCCCTTGCTGTCGCAGTAGTGTGCCAGCCATACCATTCAACAAAGCCAGCGGGTGACGTAAGCTGCCTGCGGCCTGTGGTGGCTGCCAGAAACGTGGTATTCGCTCACACTAAACGTAAGATTCTGAGAGACCAGCCGATGTGTCAGGCAATGGTAAACACCTAGCGAGCTCGCTCCAGCAGGCCCTGTCCGATGCTCAGAACCACCAGGGATAGGCGACGACTCGTAGATCATCGGCTTCATCCTGTTGTATGGACTGTTCAGTCAGGTTGACGTACTATGTCAATTGAAGATGGAGGGGGAACAATAAGAAAGAGAAATAACTGATGATATCAACTGTCCTGGGACTTTACAGTGGAGACGAGTGAAAATGCGTCCCAGATGAGGACTCGAAGCTGGGATCTCCTGCTTACTAGGCATAGGACATGTCCTAAAGAACAGGCACCATACGTTCATACAATTGTCTATGTTGTTGTTCTGGTCTTCAGTCCTGAGACTGGTTTGATGCAGCTCTCCATGCTACCCTATCCTGTGCAAGTTTCTTCATCTGCCAGTACCTACTGCAACCTACATCCTTCTGAATCTGCTTAGTGTGTTCATCTCTTGGTCTCCCTCTACGATTTTTATCCTCCCCGCTGCCCTCCAATGCTAATTTTGTGATCCCTTGATGCCTCAGAACGTGTCCTACCAACCGGTCTCTTCTTCTCGTCAAGTTGTGCCACAAACTCCTCTTCTCCCCAGTTCTATTCATTACCTCCTCATTAGTCATCTGATCTACCCATCTAATCCTCAGCATTCTTCTGTAGCACCACATTTCGAAAGCTTCTATTCTCTTCCTGTCCAAACTATTTATCGTCCATGTTTCATTTCCATACATGGCTACACTCCATACAAATACTTTCAGAAACGACTTCCTGACACTTAAATCTATACTCGATGTTAACAAATTTCTCTTCTTCAGAAACGCTTTCCTTGCCATTGCCAGTCTACATTTTATATCCTCTCTATTTCGACCATCATCAGTTATTTCGCTCCCCAAATAGCAAAACTCATTTACTATTTTAAGTGTCTCATTTCCTAATCTAATTCCCTCAGCATCACCCGACTTAATTCGACAACATTCCATTATCCTCGTTTTGCTTTTGTTGATGTTCATCTTATATCCTCCTTTCAAGGCAATGTCCATTCCGTTCAACTGCTCTTCCAAGTCCTTTGCTGTCTCTGACAGAATTACAATGTCATCGGCGAACCACAACGTTTTTATTTATTCTCCATGGACTTTAATACCTACTCCGAATTTTTCTTTTGAATCCTTTACTGCTTGCTCAATATACAGATTGAATAACATCGGGGACAGGCTACAACCCTGTCTCACTCCCTTCCCAACCACTGCTTCCCTTTCGTGCCCCTCGACTCTTATAACTGCCATCTGGTTTCTGTACAAATTGTAAATAGCCTTTCGCTCCCTGTATTTTACCCCTGCCACCTTTAGAATTTGAAAGAGACTGTTCCAGTCAACATTGTCAAAAGCTTTCTCTAAGTCTACAAATGCTAGAAACGTAGGTTTGCCTTTCCTTAATCTTTCTTCTAAGATAAGTCGTAGGGTCAGTATTGCCTCACGTGTTCCAATATTTCTACGGAATCCAAACTGATCTTCCTCGATATCGGCTTCTACCAGTTTTTCCATTCGTCTGTAAATAGTTCGTGTTAGTATTTTGCAGCTGTGACTTATTAAACTGATAGATCGGTAATTTTCACATCTGTCAACACCTGCTTTCTTTGGGATGGGAATTATTATATTCTTCTTGAAGTCTGAGGGTACTTCGCCTGTCTCATACATCTTGCTCACCAGATGGTAGAGTTTTGTCAGGACTGGCCCTCCCAAGGCCGTCAGTAGTTCTAATGGAATGTTGTCTACTTCCGGGGCCTTGTTTCGGCTCAGGTCTTTCAGTGCTCTCTCAAACTCTTCACGCAGTATCGTATCTCCCACTCCCTCTTCATCTACATTCTCTTCCATTTCTATAATATTGTCCTCAAGTACATCGCCCTTGTATAGACCCTCTATATACTCCTTCCATCTTTCTGCTTTCCCTTCTTTGTCGGTATGGGCTATGAATCCAGAACCATTAGTGGAGATACATGTTAACGTTCACCACCAGCACGAAGGACATGGGCGGGTACTGTGAATAAGTGGTGGCGCTAGGTGGGAATGAGAGTCGGCCAAGTAGCATTCAGAGATAGAACGCTCATTTTTAATTAACACTATAAGTAATAATCAGTTCCTTTCGTTTCCTTTCCTTTCTTCCCCATTCCCATTCACCTTCAGTTTGCTTAATACATATCACAGCTGTGGATTCTGCGTGCTGTCTGTTCTTTTGGACATGTCCAAAAGATCAGACACCTCGCATTCATATAAGAAGTTGGCGTAGCCTAGCTGTATATTCGACTGATGACTGGAGCGGATAATGTGCGACTCAGATTCACGATGCTCCTATCACTTGTCGTGGAAGCATTCATACGCCCTGCGACCAGGTGCGTTATGGCGGGTGGTAAGTGATATATCCGGTTCATTGGAGATATGCACCAAACAAGCAGGTAGTCACAGTAACAGAAGTTCATTTCTCTGGCACAATGTTTACAAAATTCTGATTGTATTATTGAGATAAACTTCTTTTAAGTCTGAAAGTAAGCAAAATTCATCCACATGCGAACGAACAAATAAGTTAACAAAACTTTTTCAATGTATCTTACAGTAGTACTTCACAGGAGGAGCATCGACATTCAAATAGTTTAGAAAAGTTTCTAAGTCCGGCAGGAATAGGCGCACAAAGTAAAATCTTTGTACTATCTTGTTGGTGAAGAAAACAAAGAGTAGAAAATATTCCCAGCCAGCACGTAATCGATGACAGCTAGAGTCCAGACCACGAAGGCGGTTGCTCATTGCGGCAGAGCTGCTCTGTTAAGCTTGTGCGCCGGTCTAAATACACTATGTGATCAGAAGTACCCGGACATCCTAAAAAACATACGTTTTTCATATTAGGTGCATTGTGCAGCCACCTACTGCCAGGTACTCCATATCAGCTACCTCAGTAGTCGTTAGACATCGTGAGAGACCAGAACAGAGAGCTCCGCGGAACTCACGGACTTCGAACGTAGTCAGATGACTGAGTGTCACTTGTGTCATACGTCCGTACGCGATATTTTCACACTGCTAAACATCCCTAAGTCCACTGTTTCCGATGTGATAGTGAAATGGAAACGTGAAGGGACACGTAGAGCACAAAAGCGTAGAGGCCGACCTCGTCTGTTGACTGACAGAGACCGCCGACAGTTGAAAATCGTTCAAATGGCTCTGAGCACTATGGGACGTAACTTCTGACGTCACCAGTCCCCTAGAACAATGAATTACTTAAACCTAACTAACCTAAGGACATCACACACATCCATGCCCGAGGCAGGATTTGAACCTGCGACCGTAGCGGTCCCGCGATTCCAGACTGTAGCGCCCAGAACTGTTCGGCCACCCCGACCGGCGCCGACAGTTGAAGAGGATCTTAATGTGTAATAGGCAGACATTGGGCGATTTAACAGTGGGAAAACGTTGTATGGAGTGACAAATCACGGTACACAACGTGGTAATCCGATGGCAAGGTATGGGTATGGCGAATGCCTGGTGAACGTCATCTGCCAGCGTGTGTAGTGCCAACAGTAAAATTCAGAGGCGGCGGTCGTATTCTTCCTGGAGGGAGCTTGCACCCCTTGTTGTTTTGCGTAGCACTATCGCAGCACAGGCCTACATTGATGTTCTAAGCATCTTCTTGCTTCCCACTGTTGAAGAGCAATTCGGGGATGGCGACTGCATCTTCCAACATGATCAAGCACCTGTTCATAATGCACAGCCTGTGGCGTAGTGGTTACATGACAATAGCATCCCTGTAATGGACTAGCCTGCACAGAGTCCTGACCCGAATACTATAGAACAAGTTTAGGAAGTTTTGGAACGCCGACTTCGTGGCAGGCCTCACCGGCCGACATCGATACCTCTCCTCAGTGCAGCACTCCGTGAAGAATGGGCTGCCATTCCCAAAGAAAACTTCCAGCACCTGGTTGAACGTGTGCCTGTCACAGTGGAAGCTAAGGCTAAAGCCGTCGACACACGGACCGTGCTGCCGAATGTTAACGTTGAGGGTGCCTAGATCAACGTGCTGCTGAACGTCCAGGAACGATGCGAATTGTGCATACGGTACGTGGGCCCCCAACGTGGTATACGCGATCGCAACGCAATCCAACGGCAGTTGAGGGATGTTTCTAGTTCGTAAATCAAGCTGTTTACTTAACGGGCGCGCATAAAATTCGCACGTTAGCTCTATTAAAACGCACATTTCCTCCATCGTCCACGGAAAGGAAAGTACCATATCCAATCAATAAGGACACAGGCTTATAAAAGTTCCATTGCAAACAGTGCGGTACAAATTTGGAATACTTCTCCGCATTAGGTAAACATTATTTCATCATTCCCACATTTCAGTAAAACCCCAAGGACAGTCTTACTTGATCACTGTTCCTACCCAGTAGCAGAATCTTTGCAACATGTGAAATACGAAGCGTAAAAGAAAAAGGAGCAAAATATCTTTGTACAAGCAGCGCAAGCTGTCCTGCAGATTAAGCCAATCGAACAAAGTCACGCCTCAAAAAAAGGTTAACTTATATTTACATATCATCAAATATTACAGTATACTTATATTAAACTAATAATAAAGTATCAGAGCCTAATAAAAACGTGAATGTTAGGGAAAAAATTTGGAAGTGTCAAGACGCGAAACACTGCCCTTACAAACATCTCAATACAGCAGAGTTTCGCTACTCATTACACTACACTAAACCAACAGCACACTCTTCTATCTCATTATAGTATGTTACCCTTGATGAAAACCTTAATCGTAGATGTGTTACTAATTGAAATGTAATTATAACAAACTCTATCAAGAACAATGCGTTTTGGGTGGATCTTCAGTGTGTCGCTGCCTTCAAACAGCCTACTCTCATAATACGCAAGTTACAGTAATTCTTTGGCCACGAATATGATGTTTCTCATTATTTTATTGGAACGAATCATACAGTTAACAAGGGTTTTTCCAGTGATTCTCAATTTCCTTGTGCTCAGAAACGGCATATATACATATAATCTTGAAATGAATGCGAATATGGCGCCTCACAACTCTGTACTGAAGGGAGACGGCGTGCGTGTGACGTAGGTGGCGTTGTGCCATCTCATTGGTCAACGCTCAGAATATCTGCCATGCCAGATATTGCTCTGCACGTTCGGAAAGTCTCCCGAACGTGCTATCCCACGCTATGACGTCAGAAACTCGGCACGCCCAACGCTCAACTTTCGGATGCACGGTCCGTGTGCCGACGGCTTAAGGGTGGGGCAACACCATACTGAATTCCAGCATCACCGACAGAGGGCGCCACGAAAGTCATTTTCAGCCAGGTGTCCGGATACTTTTGATCACATAGTGTAGCAACCTTGCAGAAAGAACCACGTGGGTCTATTTTCGGCGCGAGACCATAGGGATGCGCGAAAAGGTGGTGTGCGGCAATGACTTGCACCGTCGCCGTGCTCGTCGCCTGGAGGCCCGTCCAGACCGCTGATGTCTCCATGTGGTGGTCCGCGAAGTTCTGGAGTTCAGAGTTCCCGCCGCTTCCGCAGGGTCAGAGATGGCGGAAACCAAAATGATTTAGAAGCAGGCCCCCATCACATATGAGCACTATGCAGCACCCATCTGCAGAATTACGTCGGTGGCTGGCCTACATATCGAGTGGCTGAGTGCGGAGCCCTACCTTAGCTCAATACAGAACACAGCCGCGGAGATGCACTTTTACTCAATTTACACTCATGAGAAAAAAAATAGCAGCACCAAATAGGAGTTCTGAGACCTAAACGAAAGTTGCTATTCGTGTTTGTACATCTGAGAGATAATGTCTATTCTAATTTCGAGCCAGTCGCGTAAGAGTGGCGCTAGGAACACCACTATGAAAATGCAAATATACGCTACTGCCCATTAAAATAGCTACACCAAGAAGAAATGCAGATGATAAACGGGTATTCATTGGACAAATATATTATACTAGAACTGACATGTGATTACATTTTCACGCAATTTGGATGCATAGATCCTGAGAAATCCGTACCCAGAACAACCACCTCTGGCCTTAATAACGGCCTTGATACTCCTGGGCATTGAGTCAAACAGAGCTTGGATGGCGTGTACGCCTACAGCTGCCCACGCAGCTTCAACGCGATACCACAGTTCATCAAGAGTAGTGACTGGCGTATTGCGACGAGCCAGTTGCTCGGCCACCATTGACCAGACGTTTTCAGTTGGTGAGAGATCTGGAGAATGTGCTGGCCAGGGCAGCAGTCGAACATTTTCTGTATCCAGAGAGGCCCGTACAGGACCTGCAACATGCGGTCGTGCATTATCCTGCTGAAATGTAGGGTTTCGCAGGGATCGAATGAAGGGTAGAGCCACGGGTCGTAACATATCTGAAATGTAACGTCCACTGTTCAAAGTGCCGTCAATGCGAACAAGAGGTGACCGAGACGTGTAACCAATGGCACCCCATACTATCACGCCGGGTAATACGCCAGTATGGCGATGACGAATACGCGCTTCCAATGTGCGTTCACCGCGATGTCGCCAAACACGGATGCGACCATCATGATGCTGTATACAGAACCTGGATTCATCCGAAAAAATGACGTTTTGCCATTCGTGCACCCAGGTTTGTCGTTGAGTACACCATCGCAGGCGCTCCTTTCTGTGATGCAGCGTCAAGGGTAACCGCAGCCATGGTATCTGAGCTGATAGTCCATGCTGCTGCAAACGTCGTCGAACTGTTAGTGCAGATGGTTGTTGTCTTGCAAACGTCCCCATCTGTTGACTCGGGGATCGAGACGTGGCTGCACGAACCGTTACAGCCATGCGGATAAGATGCCTGTCACCTCGACTGCTAGATATACGAGGCCGTTGGGATCCAGCACGGCGTTCCGTATTACCCTCCTGAACCCACCGATTCCATATTGTGCTAACAGTCATTGGATCTCGACCAACGCTAGCAGCAATGTCGCGATACGATAAACCGCAATCGCGATAGGCTACAGTCCGACCTTTATGAAAGTAGGAAACGTGATGGTACGCATTTCTCCTCCTTACACGGTGCATCACAACAACGTTTCACCAGGCAACGCCTGCCAACTGCTGTTTGTGTATGAGAAGTCGGTTGGAAACTTTCCTCATGTCAGCACGTTGTAGTTGTCGCCACCGGCGCCAACCTTGTGTGAATGCTCTGAAAAGCTAATCATTTGCATATCACAGCACCTTCTTCCTGTCGGTTAAATTTCGTGTCTGTAACAGGTCATCTTCGTGGTGTAGCAATTTTAATGGCCAGTAGTGTAGTTTGTCATAAATACACTCTGTAAGGGTCATGAGCGTAAGTTACCTTTGGACGTGGTGAGTTGATGTCATTGAAGAATGCCCTTAATACATTTTTTTTATTTTTTTTAACGAGGCACTATATTAGGGCTAGGATGTTCCTTCTGTGGAACTTCAGAAATACTTAGCAGGAATGTAGCCACTGTACAGTATTTCTGACAGCGGTGGTCACGAGACTGTACGGTCGTAAAAAGACCGGGCTGTGGACGGTCACGTGGTACTACCAGAGAGGGAAACCCCATCATGTTTGGCGTATGGCTCTGGCGCATTGTACTCCATCTGCAGCAGCAATCCGAGCAACTGTTGGTACCACAGTGACACAACCAACTGTTACAAATCCGCTACTTCAAGGACAGCTCCGAGACAGAAGTCCTGCAGCTACCATTCCATTGGCCCCAAACCACCGCCAGTGGTGTCAAGCAAGAACTTATTGCAGGGCAGGATGGAGGTCTCTTGTGTTTTCTGATGAAAGCTGGTTCTGCCTCCGTGTCGGTGATGGCCGCGTGTCGGTTAGGAGGAGACCAGTTGAGCCTGCAACCTACCTACCTGCGTGTTAGACACATAGGACTTATATCTGGAGTTATGGTCTGGGTTGCGATTTCGTGTAACAGCACTCTCGTCGTTATATCACGCACCCTGACTGCAAATTTGTACGTCAATCTGGTGATTCAAGCTGTTGAGCTGCCATTCATGAACAGCATTTCAGGACATGTTCTCTAACAGGATAATGCTCGCCAACGTACCGCTGTTCTAACCCAACAAGTTCTACGGAGTGTCGACATGTTGCCTCCGCCTGTTCGGTGATCAGATCTGTCTCCGATCGAGCGTATATGGGACGTCATCGGACGACAACTCCAGCTTCATCCGTAACCCGCATTAACGTCTCTTTACTGAGCGATTAGGTGCAACAGACGTGGAGCTCCATCCTACAAACTGAAATCCCGCATCTGTACTTCACAATGCTTAAACGTTTGCATACTTCCATTCAACATTCTGACGGTTACACCGGTTATTAGCATTTCACATTTGCAAAGGCTTCACTTGCGCTCACACTAAGATGTGATCTTGCAATGTTAATCACATAAATATGTTACCCGGACAAACATACTCCCGAAATTACATTAATCTGCGTTAATTATTTTTTGGTATTTTTTCCGTCAACGTAGTTCATTATGCAGTTGTTAAATCGATGTGGCAGCTTTTATATCGCATTCAACAAGAAACCAGCTCATCAATGGTCAAATCAGCTGTCAGCACCGTGTTTGACGTCTTCAAAAAATGGTTCAAATGTCTCTGAGCACTATGGGACTTAACATCTGAGGTCATCAGTCCCATAGACTTCGAACTACGTAATCCTAACTAACCTAAGGACATCACACACATCCATGCCCAAGGCAGGATTCGAACCTGCGACCGTAGCGGCCACGCGGTTCCAAACTGAAGCGCCTAGAACCGCTCGGCCACACCGGCCGGCTGACGTCTCCAGTTATAAGAAAATAGCTACCCTTCAGCTTTTTCTGCAGGCTGGTAAACATGTGCTGCTCCAAAGGAGACAGGTGAGCTTAGAGCTTGGGACGTGTGGCGTCCCTTCAGCTGTTTCTGCAGAAAAGAAAACAGATGATGCTCCAACCGACCTAGATAGCCGTGTGTGTCACAGCACGGCTTCCGGTGTGGGATGATGTGATAGTCCCAGACTTAACCCACCCGGCGGGTTAACGACGAGATTCAGTGCGCTAGCTAATCTGGATGTGGTTTTTGGTGGTTTTCCACATCTTCCTAGGTGGATACTGGGCTGGTGTCCAGGTGCCGCCACCGTTATAAGCTTCACACTGTTTAGAACACTTTCGATAACTTTCACATGAATAACACTATGCAGACAGTTTAGATGAAAGTTCCGCCATTTGACTGTATAGATTTTTTATTCTGCCGCACAATGATGGTTTTGCCTCTGTCCATTTTCAGATACCGATCATTATTTTGGCCTTTGTCCATTTTCATATACCACAATATGAAGCCTGCTCAGAGTTCTGTAAACGAAGTCATCATCGAAATACAATAAGCTTGATTATCTTTCGTGTAATATATTTCGACGATGACTTCGTTTCCCGAAGTCTGACCGTGTTTAATATTGTGGTACTTTATTCTATGATTGTACAATAGAATAAACAATGGGGATTTCATTCAAGTAGTATCATATGACTATGGCCCCAAGCAACAGAAAGATTATCAACTATTCAGACAGTTGAGCACACATATTCCGTCGTGTGAGTGGGGGACTGTGAGGGAGGGCGGGGGGGGGGGGGGGGCGGAAGGGGTAACGTTGCGGCGGCGGAAAGGTCATCGTCACCCGTTCAACTAATCATGCCAAATTTATTCATAACCAAGCCGACCCTGCGCCGAGGTGGCACAAAGGCACAAGAAAAAGAAAGAAGAAAACAAATGGTACTCCGAAGATGCACCATCCGAGCTCGTGCTTCGTCACTAATGACCTTGATGTCGACGGGACGTTAAACCCAATCTTCCTTCCTTCATTCCGAAACGGCCAGGTGTGATGAAAATGTTGAGTGGATGGTCAACGAGCTGAAAACGTAAAGCCTTCGATCTGGCAGTTACAGCTTGAGACTTGTGCGCAACTGCTGTATCCTAGAAGCAAAAGCTCTCATCCTTCTCGCAGTGATTCTTCTTCCTTGGTTCCTTCAGTTGGTCAAGGAGCCTGGTTACGTTACACCCTTGAAGTATGTAGTTCACCTACGAAATATCAGCATCGTCCCAGGAAACGTATTTTATGAAGTTTTTGACAGATTTTCCTTTGAGTTTCATTTTGGACTCCCTCCTTTTCCTTATACACTGAAACGCCAAAGAAAATGGTATAGACACGGACATTCAAATACAGAGAAATGTAAACAGGCGGAATACGACGCTGCGATCGGCAACGCCTATATAAGACAACAAGTGTCTGGAGCAGTTGTTAGGTCGGTTACTGCGGCTACAATGGCAGGTTAACAAGATGAAGAGAGTTTGAACGTGGTGTTATAGTCGGCGCATGAGCAATGGGACACAGCATCGCCGAGGTAGCGATGAAGTGGGGATTTTCCCGTACGACAATTTCACAAGTGGACCGTGAATATCAGTAAACCGGTAAAACATGAAATCTTCGATATCGCCATGGCCGGAAAAAGATCCTGCAAGAACGGGACCAACGACGACTGAAGAGAATTGTTCAACATGACAGAAGTGCAACCCTTCCGCAAACTGCCATAGACTTCAATGGTGTTTCGTGGTGAAGCTAAACGTTGCAGTTTCTATTGGTAACACCGAGCACCGATTACGTCAGCATTTCCCCTTACAGTCTCCACCCACAGCAAATACCAGTCTTTCATCATTTTAAGCAACTGTTTTTGGACAACGCCGATGTGAAGAAATAGCACTCTAGCTGTGTTAAAAACTGTTTCTAACGCAACTGGTATGCTGTATCTTCATATCGGAAATCTCGTTATTCCATTCACACCGCCACCCTCCCAGTGCAATCGTACGCCCCCTTTTGTGCCAGCTATACTTGCTTCACACAGTCAAAGAGAAAGACTGGCTGTGATGAGAGTTGAAGAGGTAGTAAGACTCCTTCGCACAGTGAAAGGAAAATTGTGTTCTACTACAATCTCAAGAGAACAATTTCAAATATTTACCGAAAATTGAGAGAAAAATTTAATATAAAATAAAAATATCGGCATTTGATATTACCATTTTGACGTCGACTATCGATATACTGGTAATAAAAATACTGTCAATATATGTCGATATTTTCTGGGGGAAATACGGCTATAGCGATAATTCGATACTTCATCAAGTGCTAAAGTGATGCTTCAACAATCCGACCAAAGTTTTTCAGTCTGCCGTCTGGCCGGCGAAGCCTTAGCGTGCGATTATGCCCCCACACTGCAGTAGAACGTCCTCGATCCAGCTCTGGAAGATGTTGACCCATGGGGACGTTGTCACAAATCGTGTAGTCGGCTGATCCTGGCCCCACCAGACAGGCAGGCCCTAACATCCAGAAGTATCTGTAGTCTCGTACCGAAGTACTCGATTCAATGATTATTACAGTGTACTGACATCGATATATTAGATGTTCCAGTACTTCTCATGCAAACGCAGCTTGCCATTCTTGAGATGACAACATCCAAGTACCATAAAATATCTGTAACCCAGCATGTGGTATCTAGGCTGCTAGAAATTTTATTCAAACTTGTAATGAATTTCTTCTGTAAGATACTAATAATAAACTGAAATCTATCTGGACAGTGAACGTTAATTGGATAAATAAATGTGGACGTGGTTTCATAAGTAAATGGTATTAATGGGACTACTCAGCGATTTTCAATTAGCAAATGACAAAATTCCTGTCATCTACCTTCGTCTCCTTCTCGAAGGCGTTGAATCGACTGTAAATGGTAAGAGAATGTCCACCATATTCTTGTATGTGGAACACCAATGCACTACATGGAAGAATTGCTTGTGTGTTTGTTGAAGGACTACGTTGTACTAACAGAATAATATCTTCTACTTCATCCATATACTATTCATTTGACAAATAGCTGCTGAGATCTGCACCGGGATCCCTCAGTTTAGTAGATGCATGAGCAAACGCTGTTTAATCAAGTACTCTGTTTTAAGGAAATCATCTGCCGTGTTGTCTACAACAGGCAGCAACGTTTCCAATACAAAACCCATACACAAATACGATATTAGCAAGTCGCAAGGGGACAATGGAGTAATCGGATATTTGTAAGTTTTGATATTTATGCTACACGAAAATCAGATTTCAGATATCAATCGTGGTCAGCACTTCGCATGCAACTCTCAAAAATTAACAAGAAAATCGACTTTGAGGAGCTCTGAAGAAAGTTTACTTCACTAAAATTAAGGACAGTTTAACAATGGGCCATGTTGCTATCTCAGTAGCTTCTGGGAATGGTGATCAGATAATAAAAGGGCCCCTGGTTCCTGTCTCACTATAGCCTTATTTTCAGTCTCTTTTTTGTTTGGTTCGAATACCTGCATCTTTCAAATATATAAATTCATCAAACATATGCTAATTAACATATCTAATCATCATTTTTATGAAAAATGCATAACTTCTTTTTCTAATTATACATTGTACAAATTGCAAATATGAATTCTTGATTAACGATTTTTTATAAATGGTTGTTAATAAATA
This sequence comes from Schistocerca cancellata, assembly GCF_023864275.1. NCBI lineage: Eukaryota > Metazoa > Arthropoda > Insecta > Orthoptera > Acrididae > Schistocerca > Schistocerca cancellata. The sequence continues at coordinate 191,330,890 of NC_064633.1, forward strand.
TTGTTTAAATTAAGAAACACATTAAAAATTCATTAAAAACCTGTTATAAAATATCAATAATTGAGAATTGATGATTGCAATCAAGACTAGAATTTTGTGTGTCATATGTAATTATAAACATGAGATGTGCATTTTTCATAAAAATGATGATTTTATCTGTGTTAATTATCATATATTTTATGAATTTGTTTTTGTAAATGTTGCAGGTATATGGATGGAACCAAAAATCAAACGAGAAAGAAAGATGATAGCGAGCTTCAGGCCAGTTCAATAATATCTACATCATTTAAAGATAAAGTTCACCAAATATATGCTAATTAACTTATTTAATCGTCATTTTTATTAAAATGAATGTCCTATTGTTTCTAAATATATATTACGCCTTTCGCAAGTATAAATTCTTAATTATCGGTATTTTATGAAGGACTGTTAATAAATATTATTTAAATTAAGAAAAACGTTAAAATTTATTAACAATCATTTATAAAATATCGATAATTAAGAATTTATAATTGTAATCAAAACTAGAAATTAGAAACATGACGACATTCATTTTTCATAAAAATGATGATTAAATATGTGTTAATTGAAATACATTTGATGAATTTTATGTTTAAATCATACAGGTATACGAATGGAACAAATTATGTGAAACGAGAAAGAAAGACGATATTGAAATTCAGACCAATGAGTAACTGATTATCTGCTTATCATAACCACACAGCCCGTTGTAGATTGACATTTGGGTTCTGAACTTGACATGCTGCTTGTATATAAAAATTTACAAAAATCCGATCGGAGGATGTTCTCCTCGTCGGCATTTGTGTGCAGCGCGCTTAAACGATACAGTAGAATTAGCCAAGCACATAAAATCAAAATCACACTTAAAAAATTCAGTTATTTAAACTCAAAAACAATGTCACAACGACATGAACTCAAAAAGAAACAAAAAAATATACCCATAGCAGCTAGAGAGCCAACGTGCAAAATGAATTATCTGTATTTCAGGAACCAACAAAAATTTGACTTATGCTTTGTGGAATATTTTATTCGAACTAGTCTACTAGAAAAACATTTACTTCTCATGCAGAAACACCCTATATGTACAGTATTTCAGCTTTGATTTATTGCTCCACAGCAACATACGAAGTAGTAGAAGCGATCAACGCCAGACCACATGATGCAGCAACTTCTGTACATTGCTATCTTGCTCGCTTGATCTCTCTCAACATACAATTTCTTGCGGTGAGATTTCACCATAAAAGGAGTTTATTTTCATCCACTTGCAGTGACATTACCAGAATTGAAAAAGAATATTAATACTACTATCTATGTCGTACTAGAACCGCTAAAGAACGTTTGGAGCTTACTGAATTGCCGCGAGGACGTCTGATGCATTACATATGGGGATCACGTCATGTACCTCCGAAGTCGGTGTAGTTTAAAATTTCCCTGTTTGAAGTGGAGGTAAAATAATGTATTTACCTTCAGTACTTAAATCGTCTTGTGTTCTCACGACAGAAAATTTCCATTACTGATGGTACTCTGGCACTGCTATGTCTTTTTAGGATTCCCTTTCAATGACAGTTAATCTGAATGACTTTCTGATTCACAACGGCAGCAATTTCTAACTGTACTTGTCCATTCTAGTGAGACATAGTAACATCATCTCTCTATTTCCTAGAGATGTGTTTTTCCCGTGTGAAACACGGAGAGAAGAAATTCTAGCGGTCCGATTTTCTGCAAAGGCAGCGGGGATTTCCGTCTCTCTATACAGCCGCCCCCTTAGCTACCTAATGCACAGTCGTTGTTCTGTCGCCCACCGAATGCCATAAAATATGCCATAACCCTGCCGGCTCCATACTGTCGTAACTGCCTCGCCACACTGTTCCAGCAAAAAGGATCTGTTTATTTCGGTTTTGCTTGTGGCCACATGCGGCAAGAAAAACCGATCGTAGATGATTCAACGTCTGTTTCTGTATTGCTGATATTGGTGGCTTCTGTTATTGTTTGTGACATACTCGTACATAAAATCGGCATTTCTTCCCCTGATTCAGTTGTACGGTAGTTTCAGGTTTCCATAAACTCAGCGAATGCCTCTTGAATAAACATATGACATTTCTTATGTTAGTTGTATTACGTAATTCGTCAACTACTGCGAGAAATCTTTTTTAATCTATTTGCGGGAATCTTTGTTGTTTTTGATGTATGTAAATGACCCCCATTCAGTATACTTCAGCCAAACTTAGTTCTTTTCGCAGATTATGTAAGCGTTATAATCAATTTCAGTAGACTTATAACAACAGCGGAAATTGAAAAAAAGCTTCTTAAAAGAATTATTTATCACTTTAGTGTGAAGACTGTCTTTCTAGTTTAAAAGGAAGCTATATATTCAACTCTACTCATCAAATCAAAAAGGTACGACAACAGTGATAGGTTTAGAGGATGGCATACTATACAAAGACTTTGAGATACTGACGAGAATTTAAACTGAAAAAATACATAGTTAAGAGAAGCAACCAAGTTCAGCTAATTTTGGACTATGTATCATTGCAAATATTGGGGTAAACCTGCTACTAAGCTGAGATACTTTGCTTATAAGTATGATTTGTATTCCTATTCCTGGTTTAAGAGCTATACAGTTTGGATATAGCATCTTCTCTTTCTTTGGTCAGAAAGGAGTGAGTAATCAAAATCATTTATTCTTAACGAGAGATATTTAATACCATACAGATGTCAAAAATAAATCTGAAAGTAAACCAAAAAAGTTGCTTGTCGTCCATTGCACCTATGCCTTAGAAGAAGTTTTATTTAGAAATTTGTAGGTTCATGTTGAAGAGACCTGGAGACACAGGATTGATCATATAATGGGAAGACAGAGATTCAAAAATTAGATTTAAAATTGTAAGACATTTCCAGGGGCAGATGTGGAATCTGGCCACAATTGATTGGTTATGAACTGTAGATCAAAACTGAAGAAATTCCAAAAAGGTAGCACATTAACGAGATGGGACCTGGATAATTTGAAGGAACCAGATTTTTTGAGAATTTCGGCCGGATCATTGGGCAATATATGACAAGAACAGGGGAAAGGAATACAGTACAAGATGAAAGGATAGCTTTGAGAGACGAAATAGTGAAGGAAGCAGAGAATAAAATAGATAAAAAGACAAGAGAAAGTATAAATCCTTGGATAACGCAAGAGACATAGAATTTAACTGATGAAAGGAGAATATATAAAAATACAATAAATGAATCAGGCGGTAGGGAAAACAACAATCTAAAAAATATGGTTGACATGAAGTGCAGAACAGGTAATCAGGAATGGCTAGAGGAGAAGTGTATGGATTTCGTAGCATATACCACTAGGGGAAAGATAGATACCGCCTAAAGGAAAAGAGAAACAGCTGTGTGAACATCAAGACCTCATACGGAAAACAAATCACAAACAAATAACGGAAATTACAATGAAATGAACACCCTTAGCTGCTTACAGGCGTTGACATACGTCAACGGGAACAGATGAAAATGTGTGCCCCGACCGGGACTCGAACCCGGGATCTTCTGCTTACATGACAGACGCTCTATCCAACTGACCCACCGAGGACACAGAGGATAGCGCGACTGCAGGGATTTATCTCTGGCACGCCTCCCGCGAAACTCACATTCTCAACATACTGTCCCGCACTACATTCGTAGTGCCCCCGCGCATTATACTCATTACTCGCCGCGCGTTGCCGATTCCCGTAAGAGTTCGGGCACTGTTTGTGCATTCGCACAGAAGAAGAAGATCGTCAAGTGGCCGGTGAGCCTTAACTACACTCCTGGAAATGGAAAAAAGAACACATTGACACCGGTGTGTCAGACCCACCATACTTGCTCCGAACACTGCGAGAGGGCTGTACAAGCAATGATCACACGCACGGCACAGCGGACACACCAGGAACCGCGGTGTTGGCCGTCGAATGGCGCTAGCTGCGCAGCATTTGTGCACCGCCGCCGTCAGTGTCAGCCAGTTTGCCGTGGCATACGGAGCTCCATCGCAGTCTTTAACACTGGTAGCATGCCGCGACAGCGTGGACGTGAACCGTATGTGCAGTTGACGGACTTTGAGCGAGGGCGTATAGTGGGCATGCGGGAGGCCGGGTGGACGTACCGCCGAATTGCTCAACACGTGGCGCGTGAGGTCTCCACAGTACATCGATGTTGTCGCCAGTGGTTGGCGGAAGGTGCACGTGCCCGTCGACCTGGGACCGGACCGCAGCGACGCACGGATGCACGCCAAGACCGTAGGATCCTACGCAGTGCCGTAGGGGACCGCACCGCCACTTCCCAGCAAATTAGGGACACTGTTGCTGCTGGGGTATCGGCGAGGACCATTCGCAACCGTCTCCATGAAGCTGGGCTACGGTCCCGCACACCGTTAGGCCGTCTTCCGCTCACGCCCCAACATCGTGCAGCCCGCCTCCAGTGGTGTCGCGACAGGCGTGAATGGAGGGACGAATGGAGACGTGTCGTCTTCAGCGATGAGAGTCGCTTCTGCCTTGGTGCCAATGATGGTCGTATGCGTGTTTGGCGCCGTGCAGGTGAGCGCCACAATCAGGACTGCATACGACCGAGGCACACAGGGCCAACACCCGACATCATGGTGTGGGGAGCGATCTCCTACACTGGCCGTACACCACTGGTGATCGTCGAGGGGACACTGAATAGTGCACGGTACATCCAAACCGTCATCGAACCCATCGTTCTACCATTCCTAGACCGGCAAGGGAACTTGCTGTTCCAACAGGACAATGCACGTCCGCATGTATCCCGTGCCACCCAACGTGCTCTAGAAGGTGTAAGTCAACTACCCTGGCCAGCAAGATCTCCGGATCTGTCCCCCATTGAGCATGTTTGGGACTGGATGAAGCGTCGTCTCACGCGGTCTGCACGTCCAGCACGAACGCTGGTCCAACTGAGGCGCCAGGTGGAAATGGCATGGCAAGCCGTTCCACAGGACTACATCCAGCATCTCTACGATCGTCTCCATGGGAGAATAGCAGCCTGCATTGCTGCGAAAGGTGGATATACACTGTACTAGTGCCGACATTGTGCATGCTCTGTTGCCTGTGTCTATGTGCCTGTGGTTCTGTCAGTGTGATCATGTGATGTATCTGACCCCAGGAATGTGTCAATAAAGTTTCCCCTTCCTGGGACAATGAATTCACGGTGTTCTTATTTCAATTTCCAGGAGTGTATATATATACTAAGATGGTATCTGTTCTTTCGGACATGTCTTATTATACATAAAGAAGGGAAAGCTGAAAGTTGAAAGGAGTATATAGAAGGTCGCCCCCCTGGCTAGCCGTGCGGTCTAACGCACTGCTTCCGAGCGAGAAGGTATGCCGGTCCCCGGCACGAATCCGCCCGGTGTATTAGTGTCGAGGTGCGATGTGCCGGCCAGCCTGTGGATGGATTTTAAGGCGGTTTTCCATCTAATTCGGCCAATGTAGGATGGTTCCCCTTATTCCGCTTTAGTTACACTATGTCGGCGTACACAATAATTAGTCTACCATGCAAACATTGGGGTTACACTCGTCTGGAATGAGACGTTCCCTGGGGGATCCACTGGGGGCCGAACCGCACGATAACCCTGGGTTCGATGTGGGGCGGCGGTGGGGTGAGTGGACTGCTGTAGCCTGCTGTGAGATTGTGTTCCACTGAGGACTACGGCGGGGACGAAGCCTCTACGTCGTTTCTAAGTCCCCAGTTCAATACATACATACATACATACAGATAGAAGGTCTATACAAAGGAGATGAAGTTGCAGGTAATATTATAGAAACAAAAGAGTACATAGGTAAAAATGATGTAGGATACATGGCACTGCGAGAAGAACTTGACAGAGCACTAAAAGACATAAATCGAAACAAGGGCCCCAAAATAGACGACATTTCGTCAGAACTGCTGATAGGCTTGAGAATGACAGTCACGAAAAAACTCCTCCATCTGGTGTGCAAGACGCGTGAGACAGGCAAAATACCCTCAGACTTGTAGAAGAATATAATAATTCCAATTCCAAAGAAATCAGATGCTGACAGATGCGAACATTACCGAACTATCAGCTTAGTACGTCATGGTTGCAAAATACTAACACGAATTACTTGCAGAAGAATGAAAAAACTGGCTGAAGCCGACGTCGTAGAAGATCAGTTGGATTCCGGAGAAATGTAAGAACAAGCAAGGCAGTACTTGAATGAAAAAACTGGCTGAAGCCGACGTCGGAGAAGATCAGTTGGATTCCGGAGAAATGTAGGAACAAGCGAGGCAGTACTGACGCTACGACGTATGTTAGAAGAAAGATTAAGGAAAGGCAAACCCAAGTTTATAGCATTTGTGAATTTAGAGAAAGCATTTGCAAAGTTGACTTCGGGAGAAAAGAAATTTGTGTTTCAACCTGACTAGAGGAAGGGACAGGTTAATAGGACATATTCAGAGATATCAAGGGATCACCAATTTAATACTGGAGGGATGTGTGAGGGGGTAAAAACCACAGAGAAAGACCAAGAGATGAATACAGTAAGCAGATCCAGAAGCATGTAGGTTTCAGTAGTTACTCGGACATGAAGATGCTTGCACAGGATAGAGCAGCATGAAGAACTGCATCAAACCAGTCTTAGGACTGAAGACCACAACAACACAACAGGTTATTCGTGGAAAGTAATAAATACTTCATCCTTTTAAATTATCAAATATTTCTTTCTGTACCGTGAACACATCTCCTTATTTTTAGAACGCCCATAACTAAATATTAATTGAACGACTAACGTGTAAATTGACTCATTTCACGTTATATGTATATACTGTGTAAGTGAAGCGTATAACATGTAACTAGCTACCAAATTAGTTATCTTCACAGCACTAGGTAGTGTTGCATTCCTTCTGAATTTCTTAAAAAGAAGGATTCATCCTGAACTGTGAGGAACGTGTCTGCAATTTGGCTACCACATACCCCGCAGTTTACTCCCTCCCTGTGGTTACCCTAAAATCAATTTCAATGAATCTCCGAGTGGTTACTTCGACGTAGCTATGGCTGAAGAAACCCTTCCGACAAGTGACCACCGTGAGTTCGCTATGTTACAACCCAGTCGATCCATCACAGGTACAAGCTACGCGTGTTCTTCAAACAAGTAAAAATACAAGAAAAGCTGAAGAGTGGTTTCCTTTGACCATCACAAAGCTGTATCGGAGTGGTACTGGAAGCACGAAATCAGTACATACCGTTGAGATTTACAAAATAAGGTTAGAACGCTGTCATTAGCACGTCTATTGGAATAAATTTTGTAACGACGATAGCGTTAAAGATGCAACAGAGACCAGGAAGTCTAGCTGCCGGTGCTTCGATGTTAAACACAATGCTGAAAAGTGAAATGTGTACATTCCAGAACCACTGCATGGCATGAAAGAGAGCCATCTGTATCGACGGCTACAGCGTTTTACTTGAAGGCTTGTAACACTAAGATGGCGAATTTGCATGCGGAGTTATCTGAACTGTCGAGGCGCAGTTGAAATGAAAAGTGAAACTTGTTGAGGTGTGGGCTGTTTCGTCCTTTACAGCTAACTGCCTGTAGGCGGGAAGTGTTGCGCATGGTTATTTTCGCTGTTCAAAAACATTTACGAACTCATATGAACATATATGACTGTTTTTGTATGTCCCTGCTTTTGATTTGGAGGTTTGAGGGACTTCGGCTGTTCATTCATGTAATGAAATGGAATACCTACAGCCGTCCTCAGGATGATATTTATTATATGGCTACCAGTTTCGGTGCTTCAGTGCATCATCTTCAGGCAGTAACTGCCACTGAGGGGGGGAGGGCGGGGGGGGGGGGGGTTGACTCCAATCGTATGCACGATTCATCAGTGGCCAACATCTATGAATTGGTTTTCGCAGACTACGTGTAACAAGAATGTTGTGTCTCCAAACACCAACTACCAACATTGTTACCTTATCACAGAAACACTCTAGACAAGTGGTCTCTGGTTCACACAGTAGCCTTACGTCGAAATACTAAAGAGGATCGTTGTCACAAGTAGTCTGCGAAAACCAGGTCATAGATGTTGGCCACCGATGAATCGCATATACGATTCTACTTAACCCCCTCAGAGGCACTTAAGGCCTGAAGATGGTGCGCTGAACACATAAACTAGGTGTCATATAGTAAATAACACCATAAGTTCTCCTGTAGGTGTTCCATTTTATTACATGTATACTGAAGAGCCAAAGAAACTGGTACACCTGCCTAATATAGTATAGGGCCCCCGCGAGCACGCAGAAGTGCTGCAACACGACCTGGTATGGACTCGACTAATGTCTGATGTAGTTCTGAGGGAAATTGACACCATGAATCCTACTGGGCAGTCCATAAATCCGTAAGAGTACGACGGGGTGGAGATCTCTTCTGAACAGCACCTTGCAAGGCATCCCAGATGTGCTCAATAATTTTCATCTCTGGGGATTTTGGTGACCAGCGGAAGTGTTTAAACTCAGAAGAGTGATCTTGGAGCCACTCTGTAGCATTTCTGGACGTGTGGGGTGCCGCATTGTGCTGCTGGAATTGCCCAAGTCCGTCGGAATGCACGAAGGACATGAGTGGATGCAGGTGATGAGACAGGATGCTTACGTACGTGTCACCTGTCAGAGTCGTATCTAGACGTATCTGCGGTCCCGTATCACTCCAACTGCACACGCCCCACACCACTACTGAGCCTCCACCAGCTTGAACAGTCCTCTACTGACATGCGGGGTCCATGGATTGATGAGATTGCCTCCATACCCGTACACGTCCATGCGCTCGGTACAATCTGAAACGAGACTCGTCCGAACAGGCAACATATTTCCAGTCATCAACAGTCCAATGTCGGTGATGATGGGCCCAGGTGGGGCGTAAAGCTTTGTATCCTGCAGTCATCAGTGGTACTCGAGTGGGTCTTCGGCTCCGAAAGCTCATATCGATGATGTTTCGTTGAATGGTTCGGACGCTGACACTTTCTGATGCCCCAGCATTGAAATCTGTAGCAATTTGCGGAAGGCTTTTACTTCTAACACGTTGAGCGGTTCTCTTCAGTCGTCGTTGCAGGATCTTTTCCCGGACGTAGCGATGTCGGAGATTTGATGTTTTACCGTAATCCTGATATTCGCGGTACACTCGTGAAAAGGTCGTACGGGCTGTTGTGTCCCATCGCTGGTGCGCCGACTGTAGCACCACGTTAAATCTTGATAACCTGTCATTGTAGCAGCAGTAACCGATCTAACAACTGCGACAGTCACTTGTTGTCTTATATAGGTGTTGCCAACTGCAGCGCCGAACTCTGCCTCTACGTATCTTTGCATTTGAATAGGCATGCCTACAATAGTTTCTCTGGCGCTTCAGTGTATGACTGTAGTCACATTTGATCACATGTATAGGGCACTGGCTCGGGGAAGGTGTACATTTTGTCTGTGGTCCTGACGCATACCATTTCTTTTAAAAGTACCAAAACCATTAATTCAAAACATTGCGGTTCGATGAAGGGTAGGTCATGCTGCTAAGAGTTACTGAACAATCCGATATTCATCAGTGGTTTAATTTAGGTACTGTCGAACCATGCGCAGAGACTGAGGTAATGCTGTGTCATGTACACTGCCTGACAAAAAATTGAAGCATTCTGACGACATGGCGGAATGTCAGTAGAACTTCATACACGTGCACACCATGAGCGGATACGTAAACAATTCGAGTTCTCTATGACAGATAGGAAGGCCGCCTCAGTGAATTAGTGTTGTTCGTGATTAGTGTTGTTACCAGGCCTTGTAAGTTACATAAGGGGCGTGAACAACGTCAGATGTAGAGTGATCACTGTTTGTCACACGGAGATGCCGCGTACTCGTCTGAGAAATCAGTACCTGAACTGGCCTCATTTCCCTGGTTGGTCGAAACGTGCAATATCCCGATGTGTGGGGTTTTGTATGTGATAGTGGCGCGATGTTGGAGTGCATGGGAACGCGAGGGCACACTCCGCGTGCAGATTCTGATCGACCTCCTCTGACCACCATGAGGGAGGACCAAACACTCTCTTCACATTGCGCCTGTCATCCGACTGCAAGTAAAGGAGTCCATGGTTCATTGTGCGTCATCTCGCACCATCGCCCCATTTTTTTTTTTTTAGCGTATGGCTCATAACATCACAGTAAAAATTACATAAACAACATGATTAAAAAAATCACATATGTATAAACAGAGCAATAAATAACAGTTTGTATATAAGGACACCGCCAATTGTAAATTTACACTCACAGAAGAGCAATCACAAGCAGACGTCCAGCTTAGATAGTAAATAGTCGATTGCCTCTTGGGTCACCATTAAGAAATCTTGTGGGTCACCCTCGTATGCCCTTAGTGGGCATTCCTGCACGATATGTTTGACCGTCTGTCTTTCAGCGCCATAGTCGCAAGCGGCCGAAGGAAGTTTACCCCATCTGTGTAAGGAGTCGGCGCGTCTCCCACAGTTGGTTCTGATGCGATTAAGAGTTGACCAAACTTTTGCGAGGGCAATTAAATCCTTTTGGTTTACTAAAGATGCATGGCATACTGTGGCAGTTTACCGCTGTTCTGCTCTCCCATTCCTCTTTCCATCGGTCATTTATTTTAAAGTTGGTTTGGTGCAGAGCCTGTGCCATTGATTTGAGACTATTAGCACCCAGGCTTGGAAATTACCGTCCCGTGTCTAGGCTGCCGTTAACACCACTTCACAGACAGCTGCGTCTGGAGTGGCGCCGTGCCGGGAAGTATGGACTGCTGATCAATGGCGTCGCAGTGTGTTTGACGATGAATCGCAGGTCTGCACGATTCCGGATGACTATCGTCAACGAGTATGGCAACAAACTGTGAAGAGGTCCCATTCTTCCACTATTTTGAAGAGGCACAGCGGCGTTACTCTTGGTGTCATTGGTACGCCCGCTAAACCAGCAGGGCAGAACGGGTAATAGGATTGTGAAAAGGGCCAAAGGGCAAGGTCAGTTTCTCCTTGTATTTGTGATTTATTGTAATTTAATAACCTTTACAACCAAAGCGGCACATAGCCGGACCTTTACCAAATGCAACTCTTTCACGGCTGAAGGACTCCAAACAAGAGATCTTAACAAATCAACAAGATAAAAATCCAATTAAGATTTTTTTTTTTTGGTCATCAGTCTACTGACTGGTTTGATGCGGCCCGCCACGAATTCCTTTCCTGTGCTAACCTCTTCATCTCAGAGTAGCACTTGCAACCTACGTCCTCAATTATTTGCTTGACGTATTCCAATCTCTGTCTTCCTCTACAGTTTTTGCCCTCTACAGCTCCCTGTAGTACCATGGAAGTCATTCCCTCATGTCTTAGCAGATGTCCTATCATCCTGTCCCTTCTCCTTATCTGTGTTTTCCGCATATTCCTTTCCTCTCCGATTCTGCGTAGAACCTCCTCATTTCTTACCTTATCAGTCCACCTAATTTTCACCATTCGTGTATAGCACCACATCTCAAATGCTTCGATTCTCTTCTGTTCCGGTTTTCCCACAGTCCATGTTTCACTACCATACAATGCTGTACTCCAGACGTACATCCTCAGAAATTTCTTCCTCAAATTAAGGCCGGTATATGATATTAGTAGACTTCTCTTGGCCAGGAATGCCTTTTTTGCCATAGCGAGTCTGCTTTTGATGTCCTCCTTGCTCCGTCCGTCATTGGTTATTTTACTGCCTAGGTAGCAGAATTCCTTAACTCCATTGACTTCGTGACCATCAATCCTGATGTTAAGTTTCTCGCTGTTCTCATTTCTACTACTTCTCATTACCTTCGTCTTTCTCCGATTTACTCTCAAACCATACTGTGTACTCATTAGACTGTTCATTCCGTTCAGCAGATCATTTAATTCTTCTTCACTTTCACTCAGGATAGCAATGTCATCAGCGAATCGTATCATTGATATCCTTTCACCTTGTATTTTAATTCCACTCCTGAACCTTTCTTTTATTTCCATCATTGCTTCCTCGATGTACAGATTGAAGAGTAGGGGCGAAAGGCTACAGCCTTGTCTTACACCCTTCTTAATAGGAGCACTTCGTTCTTGATCGTCCACTCTTATTATTCCCTCTTGGTTGTTGTACATATTGTATATGACCCGTCTCCCCCTTTAGCTTACCCCTACTTTTTTCAGAATCTCGAACAACTTGCACCATTTTATTTTGTCGAACGCTTTTTCCAGGTCGACAAATCCTATGAAAGTGTCTTGATTTTTCTTTAGCCTTGCTACCATTATTAACCGTAACGTCAGAATTGCCTCTCTCGTCCCTTTACTTTTCCTAAAGCCAAACTGATCGTCACCTAGCGCATTCTCAATTTTCTTTTGCATTCTTCTGTATATTATTCTTGTAAGCAGCTTCGATGCATGAGCTGTTAAGCTGATTGTGCGATAATTCTCGCACTTGTCAGCTCTTGCCGTCTTCGGAATTGTGTGCATGATGCTTTTCCGAAGTTCAGATGGTATATCGTCAGACTCATATATTCTACACACCAACGTGAATAGTCGTTTTGTTGCCACTTCCCCCAATGATTTTAGAAATTCTGATGGAATGTTATCTATCCCTTCTGCCTTATTTGACCGTAAGTCCTCCAAAGCTCTTTTAAATTCCGATTCTAATACTGGATCCCCTATCTCTTCTAAATCGACTCCTGTTTCTTCTTCTATCACATCAGACAAATCTTCACCCTCATAGAGGCTTTCAATGTATTCTTTCCACCTATCTGCTCTCTCCTCTGCATTTAACAGTGGAATTCCCATTGCACTCTTAATGTTACTACCGTTGCTTTTAATGTCACCAAAGGTTGTTTTCACTTTCCTGTATGCTGAGTCTGTCCTCCCGACAATCATATCTTTTTCGATGTCTTCACATTTTTCCTGTAGCCATTTCGTCTTAGCTTCCCTGCACTTCCTATTTATTTCATTCCTCAGCGACTTGTATTTCTGTATTCCTGATTTTCCCGGAACATGTTTGTACTTCCTCCTTTCATCAATCAATTGAAGTATTTCTTCTGTTACCCATGGTTTCTTCGCAGCTACCTTCTTTGTACCTATGTTTTCCTTCCCAACTTCTGTGATGGCCCTTTTTAGAGATGTCCATTCCTCTTCAACTGTACTGCCTACTGCGCTATTCCTTATTGCTGTATCTATAGCGTTAGAGAACTTCAAACGTATCTCGTCATTCCTTAGTACATCCGTATCCCACTTCTTTGCGTATTGATTCTTCCTGACTAATGTCTTGAACTTCAGCCTACTCTTCATCACTACTATATTGTGATCTGAGTCTATATCTGCTCCTGAGTGCGCCTTACAATCCAGTATCTGATTTCGGAATCTCTGTCTGACCATGATGTAATCTAATTGAAATATTCCCGTATCTCCCGGCCTTTTCCAAATATACCTCCTCCTCTTGTGATTCTTGAACAGGGTATTCGCTATTACTAGCTGAAACTTGTTACAGAACTTAATTAGTCTTTCTCCTCTTTCATTCCTTGTCCCAAGCCCATATTCTCCTGTAACGTTTTCTTCTACTCCTTCCCCTACGACTGCATTCCAGTCGCCCATGACTATTAGATTTTCGTCCCCCTTTACATACTGCATTACCCTTTCAATATCCTCATACACTTTCTCTATCTGTTCATCTTCAGCTTGCGACTTCGGCATGTATACCTGAACTATCGTTGTCGGTGTTGGTCTGCTGTCGATTCTGATTAGAACAACCCGGTCACTGAACTGTTCACAGTAACATACCCTCTGCCCTACCTTCCTATTCATAACGAATCCTACTCCTGTTATACCATTTTCGCTGCTGTTGATATTACCCGATACTCATCTGACCAGAAATCCTTGTCTTCCTTCCACTTCACTTCACTGACCAATACTATATCTAGATTGAGCCTTTGCATTTCCCTTTTCAGATTTTCTAGTTTCCCTACCGAGTTCAAGCTTCTGACATTCCACGCCCCAACTCGTAGAACGTTATCCTTTCGTTGATTATTCAATCTTTTTCTCATGGTAACCTCCCCCTTGGCAGTCCCCTCCCGGAGATCCGAATGGGGGACTATTCCGGAATCTTTTGCCAATGGAGGGATCATCATGACACTTCTTCAATTACAGGCCACATAATTTAAAAAAAAAACAGCAAGCGTATGCAAAGTGCAATACACATGTCTGAGGGCCACAATTAAATTTCATAATTTTAAAATATATTTCCATAATCTTTTAAAGGTAGAAGGCCGCAATGTTTAACTTGTAAAAATTTCTAAAAAAATAAGAGTAACCATAAGCCTTAAATTTAAAATAGTTGACAACAGATAATTAAACACCGGTGGCACTCAGAAGCCTCCAGGGAGGTCGGTCTGCCCTCGTTCACTTAGGCGAGACAGGTGGTGAGCCCCACTATACTTGAGCCATCGGAACCCAACCACGGGACAACCATGGACCGACCGACGCAACGACTTGCTTCCCGTCAATCAATACATGAGAACTCTAACCAGAAATGTTACAAACTTGGTAATCCCCAATGGAGTATGTATTAGCTGTCAAATTTACACACCATGTTGGACAGCGACAACAGGTGAGGAAATGACGCTGCCTGAAATTACGTTAGTGGCCAGGGCATGTAACGGGAACACTAGCAGCCACTAGGCAAAAAATTCCGCTGGTACACTTGAATTTGAAACACAGTAATATAGTTAGCTTCACTCAAAAGAACACTGCCTGAATTTACGTCAGTGCCCACGACAGGTAACCAGAACACTAACGGCCACAAGACAGAAAATTCCACTGGTGCACTCAAATTGTAGTCGACCAAAATAGTTAATTGCAACGCATGGTGGCTAAATTTCAGCAGTAGAAGCACTCTGTGTTGCTCACAGGAAAACCTCCCCAACAGCAAACCACCGAAACGAACCACCACAACATGAATGGACGTGGCTTGGGTAGCTGAAACCACTACTCAACTTTGACGTCCTGGGTCGGTGAACCACGCAGCTCGTAGCGATCGGACAGCTCCACACACGCTCCGACACTGCGCAGGGGCTGCCAGCGGCCCCAGCAGACTGCACCGCGCTAATTTCCCTCGTCCGCAACAACCGACCAACTGTCTGCTGGTGCGTCGTGACTGCTGCTCCGTCGCGATTGCACTGCTGGTGCGTCTCCCACTCGCTTCCAGACACACGACGGAGGAAATACTGGCTCGGACCCAACCATGCAGAGAAAACACGCCCACTGGCTAACCGACATCCTTGCACCAGGAAAGGACCAAACCAAGTTCCACAAGATGGTAACTGAAGGGGCCCAGAAGCGCTCATAGAAACAGTTACACGTCGCCCGATAAGACGACCGACCTCTCAGGGGCAGTACTCCGACAACATTTAAAATAACTTGTCAAAGGAAATCACGCGAACTACACACACAAGCTGACAAACACTTGCACGAAGACCTGAACGAAACCCAACTGTAACTAAACACGCACGACGACAAATCAGGAGTTGATGCACACACACACACACACACACACACACACACACACACACACATACAGACAGTCGACTCATGAACGATCGGCGAGCCAAAACGCGTCGTCCGGTAGAACGACCGACCGACGATCCACCAAGACCGTGGCCCGGCTCAAGTGACGCGTGGCGGCAATGGTCGGGCGAGCCATGTCGACGCAGACCTCACTGCCGCTCCACTGCTCCAACCCGACTGCACAAGTGCCGCATTGCAACTCTCCCGCCGGCCGCGGTAGCCGAGCGGTTCTACGCACGTCAGTCCGGAACCAGGCGGCTGCTACGGTTGCAGGTTCGAGTACTGCCTCGGGCATGGATGTTTGTGATGTCCTTAGGTTAGTTAGGTTTAAGTAGTTCTTAGTTTAGAGGACTGATGACGTCAGCTGCTAAGTCCCATAGTGCATAGAGCCATTTGAAACATTTTTTGCAACTCCCCGACTGGCAGGTCACAACTGCACGCCAGACACGTTCCAACTGACTGGCCGACCAGAACTCGCGACGCGGACACGAACTCGGAACCCGAATTGACGATCTCAACTCGCTTACAAGAGAGAACGAGCGGGAAGTAATAGCAATCGAGCAAAGATATTACGAGAGGGGATATATCGATACGCGCTGCTAACGCCACTCACTGTCAGCCAAAGCAGCAACTCAGTGATAGTAGTAATTTAAATTAACGTAGTGAGATGGAAGTACGTTAAAAACAGGGTGTAATATACATGATAGCGGGAACACGAGCCACGCGCGGCTCAGTCATGATGTGGGAGTAATTGGGTATGATCTGATGTCACAGCTTGTAATGATTGAGGGAACTCTGACAGCACAACTTAGGTCACAGGTACCTCTCGTCTTCATGTCAGACGACAGTATCGTGAACAGGACAAGTGTCTCTATAAATTATCTGCATGATGCTGAGGTACACCTATGACGAGCAAGATGCCAGATCTGTTCCGGATAGAACATTTTTACTACTAACTCTGTCCCAGAGCCAGCACCCACGGTATCAAGGATATTACACAACATAATCATCTTGTGGTGTGCCAAACAGCCACAACAACACGTAATGGCAGCGAAAACTCCGCCTATGTTTTGAGTAATCGAAAAACTGCATTGCCACGCGAACACAGGCAAAGAAGTAAGCCTATGTACTTCGCCAACAAAACAGGAAAACGTACCACAACTTCAAAACTGTAAGTTACAGAAAGAAAACGTGATACAGTCTTATTTCCGTTCGTAAATACATAACAAATAGAAAATAAATTACGTTCTGCTGTTTGCAGATGACATGTTGTATATTGTGTAGCACAACAGCTACCAAAACAAGAGGACAATAACATAATGTAAGGTATGTTACTTTTCGCCAATTAAGTTATAAATGCAAATTTTACATATTGTTGAAAACGACGCAAATGTTAATATGTTAACAACAAATTTACAGTTAAAAATAAAAATAGAACCCACTGATGATAGCACAAAAGTGCTGAAACATGTATGGGTGAAACAAAAGAAAAAAGGTGTCTTGCATAAGGCGGAACTTCTCATCCCATATTACACAACAGTTGCGGGTCAGTTTGCCTCCGGAAAGGATAGAACGGTTTTATGGCGCCTTTCCCAATCGAACCAGTGCATGCATCCAGGCCAGAACAGATCCAACGTCATACTAGTAACTGGGCTATTACCGATATATCTTTGTAAATTTGACCCTATTCTGAAATATCTGTAATAACAGGACATAATCTTTAAATTAGTTACGTTTCATTTCCTTTCCTCCTTCCTCCAAGGGTGTTCTACTTTTTTGTGATGTAGTACGAGGGTCATTCAACAATTAAAGAGACGAACTGGTCTGGAGAAAAAAAGCGTTTATTTTCACAAAACAATACTTTTTCTACTTTTCTACATAATATCCTTCAACATTTATGCACTTGTTCCAACGGGCTACAAGCTTTTTTATTGCGGCTGCAAATAGCTCTTTACCTTGATGTTTGAACGAATTTCCCACAAACGTTTTCATGTCCTCGTTGTTCTGGAACCTCTTCCCACGTAATGCCTCTTTCCGTGCACCAAAGAAACGGAAATCACTAGGTGCTACTTCCCAGCCCATTCTGGCAATGGTTTCACTGGTTAGTCGAACAATATGAGGACGTCCATTGTCTTGCTGGAGAATCTCACCTCTCCTCTGAGATCCGCGACGTCTCGCTCCCATGCAGACTTCACCCTGTTTAAAAGCAAATCCGAGTAGTACTGGCTGTTCATTGTACGCTGCTCTTCGAAATAATCGCGAAAACTGGATCTTCAGCATACCAAAACATCGTCAACGTAACTTTTCCTGTTGATGCTAAGGTTTTGAATTTTTTCTTGACAGGTGAGTTGGTGTACTTCCACTCCACGCTTCGTCTGTTTGATTCTGGCTCATAATAATGAACCCAAGTTTCATCACAAATTAAAAATTACTTGAGGAAGTGCTCCCCTTCCCTTTCATAACGTTCCTTTACCTCTGTACACACTCTCAACCTTGTGTTCTTGTGTAACCGCATCAACTCCTTTGGGACCCATCTTGCACATCTTTTGCCGTACTTCAACTTGTTGCGGATAATGTTATAAACTGCACCAGTACTAACGTGAACCTTATCAACTGTTATTTCCACAGTCACATGCGGCCGGCACGAATAATGTCATCAATTCGACTTTCAAGTGAGGGAGTTGAAACTGCAACGGGTCGGCCAGAACGGTGTTCGTCAGTCACTGACTCGCAACAATTTTTGAACTGTTCTAGCCATATGTAAAAATTTTCATGGTCCATATAACCTTTACCATAAACTTCAGACATTTTACAGTATGTATTCACTGGATTCTCGCCTTCATCAAGTAAAAAACGAATAACAGAAAGTTGTTCAACTAATGCGGACGTTTCAAGCGGACTCGCCATCTTGAAATTATTATTGATTTCATAAAAAAAACAATGTTGATACATCAACTGATTAGGGCTCATCCCAGTGATGCCAACTTAAAGCCATAAAAGGATCAAACTTGCCCTACTAACGGTTTTTTCCCCAGACCAATTTGTCTCTTTAATTATTGAATGACCCTCGTATATTTTCTTCCTGCAATGGTAACACCCTGTAATGTTGCCAGTAATTTATCACTCAGAATTTTGTTTGGAAAGACCTGTCCGTGTGTCCAGTAAGCCGTACGGCGCTGCGGTTCCATCACCCACGCTTCCCGTCCGCATATTCTTACTGACACCTTTGTTCTCTGATTAGCTCGCGGCAGTGTGTCTGCCCACATGTAGTTGTTGCGGTAATTTATTACTCCACGGTCTTCGAATCCCACATCAGCTAATCAAATGCAAACTACAAACTAGTTATGCTCAGGACTGCCTCTGTGAGACGCCACTGGAAGAATTACTAGTAGATAGTTGGCTTAGAGTTTACATTGGCTGTAAAAGATACGGACACAGTAACTGCTCATGTAGAAATGACCACGCAAGGGCATAGTAGACAAAATGATCATCTGTAATTCTTTGTAAATTATTCAAAATCATTTTCCTTTAGTCACAAAATTTGATCCCCTATTTCTTTATGTTTTGTTTATTCAATTCATTTATTTATTCTAGTCCACTCTCTTAATGTCAACAGCAGACAGCTACATATTAAATTACATTTATACACTGGTGCCCAAAATTAAACCAAGCAACGGAAATTTTGCAAAGTTGCGTTTATTTTGCCGCGAAACGGTATAAATAGGTGACAGTAAAGCGAAAACAATGTAAGGAATACAGAACGTAAACACTTAACATGCATAACAGTTGACAAAAATGTTCTTAGTTTGTCCGCATCTCGTGGTCGTGCGGTAGCGTTCTCGCTTCCCACGCCCGGGTTCCCGGGTTCGATTCCCGGCGGGGTCAGGGATTTTCTCTGCCTCGTGATGGCTGGGTGTTGTGTGCTGTCCTTAGGTTAGTTAGGTTTAAGTAGTTCTAAGTTCTAGGGGACTGATGACCATAGATGTTAAGTCCCATAGTGCTCAGAGCCATTTGTTCTTCGTTTTTTTCCAACTTAATGCATTTGTACATTCATTCTGACAACTGGTATGGGGTGCGTCCACATCTGGCAACAATACAGACCTAGCAACGACGAGCCACGCTGTTAATGATGTCATCAATCTCACGGTGTGGCAATAACGCCCATGATTCCTGTAGAGCTGCTCGCAAGTCTTAAAAAAGAGCGTCACAGGCACGTTCTTTTTTGTTTTCTTTTTTGGGTCATCTGGCTGGTTTGACGTGGCCCGCCACATCAACCACCCGTACTCTGTGAGGTCGAGCATTATCGTCCATCATTACGAAGTCTGTGCCCACAGCACATCGCAACCACCACAAAACCGCACATGAGGTCCCAAGATCTCGTCACGATAACTGACAGCAGTTAAACCTTGCCGAATCACCCGTACAGTTTCATGAAGAAGGGTTCCAGTGGCCAACATAATCCCTATCCACAGCATTAGGGATCCTCCTCGATGTCGATCTCTTGCCACAACGTTTGGTTCCCTAAATCATGTTCCACGTTCCCTCCAGATGCGAGTCATTTGACATTTGGGAATCACTCTCAGACCAAACCGGGACTCGTCTATGAAAAGAGTGCAGGCCCACTGTACGGCTGTCCAGATGGCATGTTGACGACTCCACTCGAGACGTTCCCTTCTGTGAAACGTGTCACCTGTACTCATACAGCAAGTCTCGGGCAATAAAAGCCACTCTGCCGAATCCTTTCATCCACCGTTTGCCTCGATACAACATGTCGAGGGGCTGCTGCGAGGTTAGATACCAGCTGTCGTGCAGTACGAGGTGCATTCAAGTTCTAAGGCCTCCGATTTCTTTTCTAATTAACTACTCACCCGAAATCGATGAAACTGGCGTTACTTCTCGAAGTAATCGCTCTGCAGACGTACACATTTTTCACAATGCTGACGCCATGATTCCATGGCAGCGGCGAAGGCTTCTTTAGGAGTCTGTTTTGATCATTGGAAAATCGCTGAGGCAATAGCAGCACGGCTGGTGAATGTGCGGCCACGGAGAGTGTCTTTCAGTTTGGAAAAAGCCAAAAGTCACTGGGAGCCAGGTCAGGTGAGTAGGGAGCATGAGGAATCACTTCAAAGTTGTTATCACGAAGAAACTGTTGCGTAACGTTAGCTCGATGTGCGGGTGCGTTGTCTTGGTGAAACAGCACACGCGCTGCCCTTCCTGGACGTTTTTGTTGCAGTCCAGGAAGGAATTTGTCCTTCAAAACATTTTCGTAGGATGCACCTGTTACCGTAGTGCCCTTTGGAACGCAATGGGTAAAGATTACGCCTTCGCTGTCCCAGAACATGGACACCATCATTTTTTTAGCACTGGCGGTTACCCGAAATTTTTTTGGTGGCGGTGAATCTGTGTGCTTCCATTGAGCTGAGTGGCGCTTTGTTTCTGGATTGAAAAATGGCATCCACGTCTCATCCATTGTCACAACCGACGAAAAGAAAGTCCCATTTGTGCTGTCGTTGCGCGTCGCACCCATGAACGCACGTTCGACACATCCATAACTCCATCACCATATGTCTCCTTCAACTGTCGATGAATTTCAGTTGGTTTACACCACGCAAATTCAGAAAACGAATGATTGCACGCTGTTCAAGTAAGGAAAACGTCGCCATTTTAAGTATTTAAAACAGTTCTCATTCTCGCCGCTGGCGGTAAAATTCCATCTGCCGTACGGTGCTGCCATCTCTGGGACGTATTGACAATGAACGCGGCCTCATTTTAAAACAATGCGCATGTTTCTATCTCTTTCCAGTCCGGAGAAAAAAATTCAGAGGCCTTAGAACTTGAATGCACCTCGCACTAAGGCGGTATCGTCGTGCCATTACAGCCAAATAACGGTCCCCTCTGATGTCACACTGGTCGGTCCTGCTGCAGTGTTCAGGATACAGTTTCGGTCTCTATAAACTGTTGCTACATCCGAGAAACAACAGAACACATTAAGCCATCGGGCCACATAGGCTTACGGCTGTCTTGCTTCTATTCTTCCTATGGTCTTCCACCGCAGAGAGTCTGCTAGGCGTCTCCTCGTGCCGTACTGCCGGTCTGTGACCTTATACACAGCTGTTGTGGATGTAGGTCTACTCAGCGAACACTCGCGTTTGATAAGTTTCCTGACGTCATGGTTGGAGTGGTTGCCTGTTGACTGGAATGCAATCTTCCGTGCAGGACACGATTTTACGGACATTCGATGGCAGTTTGTATTATTATATCGTGAATTAGACACAGGACTGGGAACTAGCGATTTGTTATTTTAAGTTTGGAGACCAGTGTATTATTCGCTGCGCAATATCAGGTGTGAGAACTGCGTAGTTATTATCCTTGCGAATTGTGCTCTATCGAAAGGTCGATGGTGGGACCTGCTGAACATAACTTTTGGGTTCTCTCTCAAACTCCGGCCGAACGGGCCTTGAAGGCCCGACGGTACCGACCGACCGCCGTGTCATCCTCAAACCAGAGGCATCAATGGATGCGGATATGAAGGGTCATGTACTCAACGCACCACTTTCGCTGAAGTGTCGTGACCGGAGCTGCTGCTTCTCAATCAAGTAACTCCTCAACTTGTCTCACAAGGGCTGAATGCATACCGAGAAACATTGGGGATTTTAGACAGTGCCAGGAGAAAAATAAGATGTTGCTAGAAACCCGTGTCCGAAACCATCTACCGAGGCATCGCATTCATAAGAGAACACGTCTGCCTACGCAGCAGCGAGCTCCATCTTCTTCACTGGCGACGCTGGTAATCAGTTGCGATCTCTGAATAACAAACAACGTTGCGAGACGTTCCGCCTACAGTGCGTCAGCGTACAAAGTCACGTTTGACGCCGGTACCACAACTTCGACTCACTGTATCGTCGTTGGATGACGTTTCCGGACACAGGTTCCTATCCTCGATTTGTTCCTCAACACATCCTCTACAACACCTCGAAGTTCGTTGTCACATTTCTGAGCCACACTATAGTCTTGGTATATAAGACATAATTACAAATGTAATACCGGTGGAGGTGGAAGGTAAGGAGAGCCTGGGGCGCCCTGCATATACAGAGTGTTTCATAACTGATGGTCAATATTCAGGGATATGACAAGAATGATCATTCGAAATAAAAAAAGTCAAGAGAACCTGGGCTCGAAAACGCTTACCTTAAGGACTATGAGCAATTATTGATCTTCGATACTGTGAAACAGATCTCTTCTACTGCAAGCTCTTTCCTTTACATATTGTGGGAAGTGGTAGTATGGACAGAATCAAGAAAAAAAGTCCAGTAAACATGTGCTCTAAAATGCATACCTTAAGAGCTATGGGCACTTCACCATCTTCGCTACTTTGAAACACAACTCTTCTAATGAAGAAGTGCTCATAACTTTTAAGGTATGCATTTTAGAGCACATGTTTACTGGACTTTTTTTCTTGGTTCGGTCCATACTACCACTTCCCACAATATGTAAAGGAAAGAGCTTGCAGTAGAAGAGATGTGTTTCACAGTATTGAAGATCAATAATTGCTAGTAGCTTTTAAGGTATGTGTTTTAGACTCCATGATCATTTGACATTTCCGTTTCGAATGATTTTTCCTGTCATATACATGAATATTGACCATCACTTCTGAAACACCCTGTATAGGCTGTATTGTACACTACTAGCTATTAAAATTGCTAAACCACGAACATGACGTGCTACAGACGCGAAATTTAACCGACAGGAAGAAGATGCTGTGATATGCAAATGATTAGCTTTTCAGAGCATTCACATAAGGTTGGCGCCGGTGGCGACACCTACAACGTGCTGACATGAGGAAAGTTTCCAACCGATTTCTCATACACAAACAGCAGTTGACCGGCGTTGCCTGGTGAAACGTTGTTGTGATGCCTCGTGTAAGGAGGAGAAATGCGTACCATCACGTTTCCGACTTTGATAAAGGCCGGATTGTAGCCTATCGCGATTGCGGTTTATCGTATCGTGACATTGCTGCTCACGTTGGTCGAGATCCAATTACTGTTAGCAGAATAAAGAATCGGTGGGTTCAGGAGGGTAATTAGAAACGCCGTTCTGGATCCCAACGGCCTCGTATATCTAGCAGTCGAGGTGACAGGCATCTTATCCGCATGGCTGTAACGGTTCGTGCAGCCACGTCTCGATCCCTGAGTCAACAGATGGGGACGTTTGCAAGACAACAACCATCTGCACGAACAGTTCGACGACGTTTGCAGCAGCATGGACTATCAACTCGGAGACCATGGCTGCGGTTACCCTTGACGCTGCATCACAGACAGGAGCGCCTGCGATGGTGTACTCAACGACGAACCTGGGTGCACGAATGGCAAAACGTCATGTTTTCGGATGAATCCAGGTTCCGTTTACAGCATCATGATGGTCGCATCCGTGTTTGGTGACATCGCGGTGAACGCACATTGGAAGCGTGTATTCGTCTTCACCGTACTGGCGTATCACCAGGCGTGATGGTATGGGATGCCATTGGTTACACGCCTCGGCCACCTCATGTTCGCATTAACGGCACTTTGAACAGTGGACATTACATTTCAGATGTGTTACGACCCGTGGCTCTACCCTTCATTCGATCGCTGCGATACCCCACATTTCAGCAGGATAATGCACAACCGCATTTGCAGGTCCTGTACGGGTCTTTCTGGATACAGAAAATGTTCGACTGCTGCCCTGGCCAGCACATTCTCCAGAGCTCTCACCAACTGAAAACGTCTGGTCAATGGTGGCCGAGCAACTGGCTCGTCACAATACTCCAGTCACTACCCGTGATGAACTATGGTATCGTGTTGAAGCTGCATGGGCAGCTGTTCCTGTACACGCCATCCAAGCTCTGTTTGACTCAATGCCCAGGCGTATCAAGGCCGTTTTACGGCCAGAGGTGGTTGTTCTCGGTACTGATTTCTCAGGATCTATACACCCAAATTGCTTGAAAATGTAATCACATGTCAGTTCTAGCATAATATGTTTGTCCAATGAATACCCGTTTATCATCTGCATTTATTCTTGGTGTAGCAATTTTAATGGCCAGTAGTGTAATTAACAGTGGAGATTGACAAGGTGAAAGTATACGATAATGGAAACAGAAACATTCCATTTCCGTCTTCTCTACTGGCGATCCTGACAATTAGCTGCGACCACTGAATAACAAACAACATTGCGAGGCATTCCGCCTGTGGTCCGTCAACGTACAAGGCCACGGTAGTTGCCGAAGCGGTGGCCTAGTGCAGGCACTGGCGCCCATCACTTCGCCGCTCTGTAGTGTCGTTGATGAAGTTTCTGGATGCGGGTTCCTATTCTCCACTTGTTCCTGCAGATACCCTCTACAAGCTTTCGAAGTTTGTCACAGTAGTTCTGGCATATCCTGTAGATACAGCTGTATCGTAATTAATACCGTAGAATTACACAGATAAGCGTATATGATAATGGAAGCAGAAACATTCCAGTAAACAAGGATACACGACTAGCTGTTTGTGATGTAACACTGAATGTGTGGTTCCTGGACGTCACTGAATTCGCTATAAATAAATGCCCTAGTGAGTACAAATGTATTTGAAATGTGAAGTTTTCGAATAAATCTCATATGATGGGCCCGTATTTCACTGGCTACCTTAAAGAGAGATACATTGGTACTTCAGTCCGTTACATGTTAAAATTTGTTGCTGACTCGTAGCCTTAAAGGACGTGTTCCACGTGTGGTCCTCTCATTTGGATGCAATACTTTCTTCTCCGCAGTGAGTTACGAATTCTTTCAAATACCTTGGACAGTTTTGCAGTTTTGTCTGTAAAGTTAGCTGCTCCAGTTTTTCAACTGTATCAATAAGAGTTCTGTACAGCTCGTTCTTGGGATGACCCCATACAGAAAAATCCAGAGGATTGCTGCCATGTGATCGTAGAGGGGACGATACGACCTTGCTCGATATATCCATGTTGGAGTACATTGGTGCGTTAGATGTGTTTTATATGAGCAGCAAAATGTACCGGAGCTCCATGATGTACCTGCCACATTCTCCAAAAATGCACAAAGTAATCCTGGAAGGTCTCTCTGTAGAAAACGAAGGTGTCTTAGCTTATTAAACTTCTCCAGGTGAGTGTGTGGCCCATCGAGGTGATCGCCCGGTAAAACTAACCGCAGATTCATTGATAATTGTTGCTATTGTGCTGACTCTTGAAGAAAGAGTACGTTCACCTCATATTAGAGCACAGTAGATGAGGATATAATCAATAAGTTTACATTTAAAGTTTATTTCTACTAAACAAGACAATACAGAATCCTGAAATCAGTGGTGGCTGGTATATTCGCAATTATGCCACAAACCGCTCGTTTGCAAACCCACGTTTGCTACAAACAGCTTTCCTTGTGTTATCGTTTACTTTAACACATGTCATTTCTCGCTCCTAATTACGATACACTTTACGCACGATCCAATCACATTACTGTGACCACTTGTCATAAACCTGAATAACCACTTTTTGCAGCATGAGACGTACGAGAAGAGAGTCAGTGAAATGGAAATGAGCGTTTGGCGTCATTGGCCGGGAGGCCCTTTACGGGGCAGGTCTGGCCGCCTAGGTGCAGGTCTTATTACATTCGACGCCACATTGGGCGACCCGCACGCCGGATGGGGATGAAATGATGATGAAGAAAACAACGAGTCCCTGAGCGGAGAGAATCCCCGACTTAGCCGGGAATCGAACCCGGGCCCCTTAGAACGGCAGTTCGTCACGCTGACCATTCAGCTATCGGGGCGGACAACAGAGTCAGTGAGGTTCTGGAAGGAACCAGCAGGGAAGCGTAGCCATGCCGACTACAGTGCCATCGCCGGCTGCGCTACATATCTCGGCTGAGAATCCATTGCGCGAACAGACCGATGGAGGTGGGTTTAAATCCGAGGGTTTTTGTGGCCAGGGAGATGGAAAAATCACACTGGTGCCTTTCACACCACGCACTTATGTGTGACACGTTGCATTGTCCTGTTGGAAGATGCTATCGTGACGAGGAAAAACAAACTACAAGCAGGGGTAGACATGGTCCCCAAAGAATGCATGCATACGTGTGTTGACCTAGTATGGCTTACAAAATGACGAGATCACCCAGGGAAAGCCACGAAAACATTCCCCAGAGCATTACGCCCGCAAGGTGTTCGCTTTCAGGCGTTTCACGCTGTACACGCCGATGCGTCTGAAATGCCAACCTGTCGCCAGTCAGTCGACGTCGAGTTGCGGCATTCGCGTGCAATTTCCAGGCTTCGCCGCCGGTGAACAGCAGTCAGCAGGAATGCATGAACCAGGCACCGGCAGCTGAGACCCATACGCAGCAACATTCGCTGAACGGTCGTTGACCAGACACTGTTGGTTCATCTGGGCGCTCAGCTGCGCCATTCGCCCATATACGCTTCTGCAGTCATCGTTCATCCCTGTCATCTATGCCCCGCGCTGCACCACAGTTTCTGGTTTAAGACAACGCCATTTTGCCATGCATAGTATATTTTAACCAGGCAGCACGCCATCAGTTTACCGTCTTAGCCTTTTCTGAAGTGCTTCCATCCTTAGTACGAAAGGCACTGATGATTCCCTATTAGACGGTCAGATAATTCCCTCCGATTCCACATTGCCGGCCGTTGTGGCCGAGCGGTTCGAGGCGCTTCAGTCGGGAACCGCGCTGCTGCTACGGTCGCAGGTTCGAATCCTGACTCGGGCATGGGTGTGTGTACTGTCCTTAGGTTTACATAGTTCTAAGTCTAGGGGACTGATGACCCCAGATGTTAAGTCCCACTTTGCTCAGAGCCATTTGAACCACTTTTTTGATCCCACATTACGACAAGCACTGCACTGCTCGTGTCCGCCCCCCCCCCCCCCCTCCAACACTGTAAGTGTTGTCACCTGACGGGCCGAATAGTTATTGCACGTTGACGTCGAACATGGTCTCTGTATAAATTAATGATGTCATCTGATGGAAATGAAACCGGCAATGGCCAAAAAAAAAAGTTTCATTGAAGAAATTTTATCTAACTGCTGTAGTCTACCGTCATATAATCGTCATTCCGCGGCTCGTGGTCTTGCGGTAGCGTTCTCGCTTCCCGGGGTCCCGGGTTCGATTCCCGGCGGGCTCAGGGATTTTCTCTGCCTCGAGATGACTGGGTGTTGTGTGTCTTTCATCATCATTTCATCCTCATTCACTCGCAAGTGGAGCGGCGGCCGAACCGCCCTGCGAGGGGTTTCCCGACCTCCAATGCCGTACGCTCATTTTTATATAATCGTCTAGGTAGTCGGTGAGTTCTAGTGACGCAGATGATAAATCGTCTTTCTCCTGGCCTCTCGATTGCTTGTAGACTGCAGTAGGAAATCCAGTACTCTTACAAGCGTACCAGAAAGTCCTCGGGAGATGGCAGATAGGCGGGGGACAAGCATTAGCCAGCCCCTTCACCGTATGTCGCGGCAGTGGGCGTCCACCGTATCTCGGCACAGCACGGCAGCAACACGCGGTCATTAGCTGTCTGTGTCCGTGCCGTACCCCTGCCTGGCTGGATACCACGTGGCGATCCCATCTGCACTGGCCGCTGCTGCTGGACTCCAGTAACAGTCGACATCGTGGACTCCATCAGCTCCCGCGTCTCCGAAGTACATCCTGTTACGAGAGACAACGGCTAACATGTCTTGTGACCTATCACTCTCTCACACACACACACACACACACACACACGCACAGCTAAACCTTTCAGGATGTCGCTCCGGGCGCTGATCCAAACAGGGGGAGGTGGGTATAGGACTTGCCCCCCTCCCAAACAATATATCAATGAAAGCGTTTATATTCTTACATATGCTGATTGGAGAAAATAGGTTAAGCAGCAGAAAGACATGGTCGGATGCCAATTTACCTTTATACACGAACACATCATCAGCGGGTACGTAAATTATTAGTGTTGCAATTCTCCGCGAAGTCAGAACAGCCACCAGACTGCATTAGCGCTGCTCGTGTTTAGTACTTTTACCAAGGCTGCTAGAATATACGGGGTGTAAATTTTAAGTTGACAAACCAGAGCAACTGGAAAAATAAGCTTCACTCGAAAAAATATGTAGAATCCAAAGTTGATTATTTTCGTGAGGGACATCTGCTGGTGCTAAAATTAGCCCGCTACCCCAACCCCCTAGGGTGGGGCGGGAAGCAGTTTTAAAATTTCAATTCGGAACCCCAATTTTTTATTGCAGAATCAGATTCTACATAAAAAAAACTACGTACATTTTGTCTTAAACATATGTTTTGATTCTTGGTAGTTAGCGCTGTAATTCAAGAAAATCCATGTTCTCAATTTTGCATGGAAAATGGTTACGGATAAATAAAAAATACTTATTTACTTCGTAAATTTTGATTCTCTAAAACTAAAACTCTCCCTCTCTCCCCGTGGGGTGGGGTTTGAGAGAGAGGAATTAGTTTTAGAAATGTTAACCACGAAACAAACAAAACTTATCCAAATCTGGAGAAAAAATTAATATTTGAGCCAATATTTGTAAAACTCTAATTCCTCTCTCTCAAATCACACACTACGGGGAGAGAGGGAGAGTTTTAGTTTTAGCGAACCAAAATTTACGAAGTAAATAAGTATTTTTTATTTATCCGTAACCATTTTCCACGCAAAAATTAGAACATGGATTTTCTTGAATTACAACGCCAACTACCAAGAATCAAACCAAATGTTTAAGACAAAATGTACGTAGTTTTTTACGTAGAATCTGATTCTGCAGTAAAAAATGGGGGTTCCCATTTGATATTTTAAAGCTGCCTTCCCCCCCCCCTACCCCACCCCTCCCACCCCCCCCGTCCACCACGGGGCTGGGGTGGTGGGCTTATTTTAGCACCAGCAGATGTCCCCCTCGAAAATGGTCAACTCTGGATTCTACACATTTTTTTCGTGTGAAGCTTATTTTTCGAGTTATTCTGGTTTGTCAACTTAAAATTTACACCATGTATATGGAGCGTCAAATGTTGAGTGATTACTGTGAAATAGACGGAGATGATGCGTAGGCGTGTGAGACAGCGTTATCATCACCTGACAGATTTCGAAAGGGACCTTATTGTGTGTCTTCATTTAGTCGGCTGGTCGAATAGTGCAAAGTACAGATATATTGGGCATTTAAATGTGACAGTGGCTCGATGTTGGACTTCATGGGAAACTAAGGGCAGGCATACTCCTTATCAAGGTTGCAGTCAATCACGTCTGACCACCACAGGGAGGACCGCCGTAGCAAGCATCAAGCACATCGTAATATCTTCACATCAAACATGCATGCATATCCAAAGGAACTTCGCATCTTAATTCAGAATAACACGGGTGTTGTAACTTCGCATTTATTCACCGACACTAGCCAAGTGCCTTTCAAATAAAATTGTAGACGCATTGTTGACGACATACTCAGGTTTGGGTCTGGCAATGAGTCGTGCTTGGATAGCCAAATGGTAAGGCGACCGCTCTCGATAATCCAGGTTCTAGTCCCGGTCTGGCAAAAATGTGCAATGTCGACATTCTATTCCATATGTGATTGCCCATATTCGCAATGCGAATACATTTCATGTATTTCATATGTGTTCCTTTGGACATAGCTGCATGTCCAAAGGAACTTTGCATCGTAATTTAAAATAACACAAGCACTACAGTATCATATGGAATTAGTGTTCACTGTGTAGGCTGTCTTTAACACCACAGTACAAATAATCATTGATGTATACAAATTATATAATATTTTTTAGGACGATAATAATATATAGCTATTTTAAAAACTTAGATATCTGTGGCTTGTTAAAATCGAGAGTGCCATCAAATTATGTTTAGGGGTTAGGGAGGGCGGTCTCAATCTGTGAGACCGGCGTCCTCTCCAGATCTGAACCTTAGTTTTCGGTGGTGCCACACATAGCTGTACCTGGCAATATATGTAGCCATACAGAAATTTGTTCATTTGCAGCATAATAAGTCACGCTAGCATCGTGAGTCCGCCATTTTCCCCAGTTATCCTCTTTTTTAGCATTACTGTGCATCTTATATGTGTGGCTAGTGTTTTGTTTAAACCTTGGACCAGTTCTGTCTACTTTGATAGCATTGTTCACGAAATATAAGTGTTAGCTGCAGCAGGAAAGAGGCTGTAGTAAATCATATCACGTCGCAGCACCTGAAGCAGTCGTCAGGTGCCAATACTCACATACACTCCTGGAAATTGAAATAAGAACACCGTGAATTCATTGTCCCAGGAAGGGGAAACTTTATTGACACATTCCTGGGGTCAGATACATCACATGATCACACTGACAGAACCACAGGCACATAGACACAGGCAACAGAGCATGCACAATGTCGGCACTAGTACAGTGTATATCCACCTTTCGCAGCAATGCAGGCTGCTATTCTCCCATGGAGACGATCGTAGAGATGCTGGATGTAGTCCTGTGGAACGGCTTGCCATGCCATTTCCACCTGGCGCCTCAGTTGGACCAGCGTTCGTGCTGGACGTGCAGACCGCGTGAGACGACGCTTCATCCAAACATGCTCAATGGGGGACAGATCCGGAGATCTTGCTGGCCAGGGTAGTTGACTTACACCTTCTAGAGCACGTTGGGTGGCACGGGATACATGCGGACGTGCATTGCCCTGTTGGTACAGCAAGTTCCTTGGCCGGTCTAGGAATGGTAGAACGATAGGATCGATGACGGTTTGGATGTACCGTGCACTATTCAGTGTCCCCTCGACGATCACCAGTGGTGTACGGCCAGTGTAGGAGATCGCTCCCCACACCATGATGCCGGGTGTTGGCCCTGTGTGCCTCGGTCGTATGCAGTCCTGATTGTGGCGCTCACCTGCACGGCGCCAAACACGCATACGACCATCATTGGCACCAAGGCAGAAGCGACTCTCATCACTGAAGACGACAGGTCTCCCCATTCGTCCCTCCATTCACGCCTGTCGCGACACCACTGGAGGCGGGCTGCACGATGTTGGGGCGTGAGCGGAAGACGGCCTAACGGTGTGCGGGACCGTAGCCCAGCTTCATGGAGACGGTTGCGAATGGTCCTCGCCGATACCCCAGGAGCAACAGTGTCCCTAATTTGCTGGGAAGTGGCGGTGCGGTCCCCTACGGCACTGCGTAGGATCCTACGGTCTTGGCGTGCATCCGTGCGTCGCTGCGGTCCGGTCCCAGGTCGACGGGCACGTGCACCTTCCGCCGACCACTGGCGACAACATCGATGTACTGTGGAGACCTCACGCCCCACGTCTTGAGCAATTCGGCGGTACGTCCACCCGGCCTCCCGCATGCCCACTATACGCTCTCGCTCAAAGTCTGTCAACTGCACATACGGTTCACGTCCACGCTGTCGCGGCATGCTACCAGTGTTAAAGACTGCGATGGAGCTCCGTATGCCACGACAAACTGGCTGGCACTGACGGCGGCGGTGCACAAATGCTGCACAGCTAGCGCCATTCGACGGCCAACACCGCGGTTCCTGGTGTGTCCGCTGTGCCGTGCGTGTGATCATTGCTTGTACAGCTCTCTCGCAGTGTCCGGAGCAAGTATGGTGGGTCTGACACATCGGTGTCAATGTGTTCTTTTTTCCATTTCCAGGAGTGTACATTTGGAACGTACTGTGTCATGCTGTGTAGTGACCGTTTTGTTGGATTAAGTAACCAACTCATTCGTACTTCACTCATTTAAGGACCTGGTGGACAAAATTTTTTATCATCTAGTGTAATCATTAATAAGTAGATAATAGGCACTGCTAATTTTAACTACACGATATATAACAGATAACTTACCTTCCGTCTTTAAAATAATATAAATGTAAAAATGCCTGCTTCGAGTAAAGAACGTGTTTTTGGCTGTCCATAGAGAAGGTTTTGCTCCTTCTTTTAAATAATACTCTTAAAAATCTTCAGTAAGTATATTAGATTCTTCTTCTTACTCTCCATCTTTTGCTGGTTCCCGTTTTTCTACTAGATCAGCATTGTTGTATATCGGTTATGAACGTGTTACTTGCAGCTGGTGACCGAATGCCCTTCCTGTTGGCACCATGCTCTTTGGAAAGGAATGTGTTTTTTAAACAAAATCAGAGTCTGTCCTATGTGATTTCTGCCGTTGGAAAAATACATTAATTTCGAGTCGAGTCTGCAAAAATTTTGGTATTTTTTATTAATTAAACAGAAAAGGCAAACAGGGCCAAAACCGAAAAAAACTCTGTAATAATAAACCAGAAAATGGACCATGACGAAAATACCAAGAGGACCAGTTAACTCATCACTTTTATTTTTCTTTTTGTCAAGTTTGTCTAAAGCGAGGTAACAAGAAAGACATATACGAACAGAAAAGGGAATCCATACTTCATTCAATTCCTTGACAACTGAATACCAGTACAGCATATCTGCAAAAAGCTCACGATAGAGTGGCATTTTTTGCCATGTCCAATGGGCCGTAACAATATATTGATAAAAGACACAGGGGTCGGCGTCGTACTCGCTCCCCCTCTACATAATGAACATAATGCCCCAAAAGCCACATAACTTTATTGTTCTTTGGAGACTACGGAAGAATGGTATACAACCGGTCGGCTTTGACCAATGACGTCAGAATTTACCATAGATGATTTATTACACAGATTTAACAACAAAGACGAGTATCCAGAAACAAAGGAATGCAGAAAAGAGAAAACATGTGATAGACATATATCACGTCCATTAATATTTCGAAAACAATGTTAAATATACCGCCTATTTGAGTCCTTGTATCCTATTCTTAGTTGACTTACACAGCTCAACTGAAAAATGGGATACTTCTGTAAAAAATAAAGAAAAAAGGGACATAAGTAATGTTAACATGGAATACCTCAGTTGACGTATAAGAGTTGTACCCAGAGCTTCAATCGATCTGTATAGTTTTATTGCAGGACAGGATACAAATTTAACTTACGTTGATTTCTTCGTTTTCGTTAGAATTAGTACCTATTCTTCATAGCTCGTGCGGTCTAACGCACTGCTTTCCGGGCGGGAAGGCGTGCTGGTTGAGATATATAGGTAAATGATCCCAATGTTACATATGTTACTTTTTTCGTCTTAGCTAGCACCAGTATCCGATTCTTCAGTTGAGCCATGGTCAACTGTAGCCCGGGATACAAATTTTATGTATGTTGGTCTTTTCGCATTCACTAGTACTAGTACAGACTCGAAAATATTGTAGTAATACTAGTGCTAGCAAAGGGCAAAAGAGCAACAACTGCAAAATTTTTCTTCCGTACTGCAGACGATGAAGCCAAACTTAACACAGAACAATATAATACGACTAAGAAATGCACGTAAAAAGACAAATTCAGTGCAACATAAAAGAAAAAGGCTGAACTCACCATATGCAAACTCCTCCACAAAAATCCAAAGCTCGCCTTGAGATACTTCAACAAAAATCACATACCCACATACACAAGAAACACAAAACCACACATACAGACAAACATATAAACCAAGAAGTTCACATCAACCTAATGAAAAAATATCCACAGAACAAAATTACCTAACATAAAAAAATGAAGAATGATGGACCAACCCCAAAAAATCCAAATCAGTATCTTAACCATACCGACTAAACCCACCCTTTTCCTTAGTTGTCAATCCCCCCTCCCATCCCAACCTGAAATTAACTAACAAATTTTGAAGGATACGCCGGCCGCAGTGGCCGAGCGCTTCTAGGCGCTTCAGTCTGGAACCGCGCAACCACTACGGTCGCAGGTTCGAATCCTGCCTCGGGCATGGACGTGTGTGATGTCCTTAGGTTAGTTAGGTTTAAGTAGTTCTAATTTCTAGGAGACTGATGACCACAGATGTTGAGTCCCATAGTGCTCAGAGCCATTTGAACCATTTTTTGAAGGATACATTTGCCCAAAACATTTAAGGAAACACTTAAACGGGCAGTATGTATCGGATACACTACGTCTCCATGAATATTCATCTAAATGACTCTGTAGTGTCGAAATGCGTCGTTTCCCCCTCCCTACAACAGATTTTATGACTGGCCAATTACCTTCTATACTGTTGGTACAAGACACAGTTGAAGAAGATCTGAATTCAATATTATGATGCACGACAAGACGCTGAAAACGCCTTTTCCCCAAATCCCTATATGAAGAAAAACCATCTGAAATAGCTACAGAACCATCTGCCACATGATCTTCAATTAATTTCACCAACACTTTCTTCGTTCGATTTGGAACTGCTTTAAAAATTACATCACCACATTCTGGACCTGAAATTACAGCCCCCAAACGCGTAAGCCACCCCAGGTTCCCCCCTGTTGTACTTGTTTAGCGAAAATGGGACTCATCGATTTCGACGATAGCACCCGGTCCCCCAAAAGGCCTACTATATTTTGTATATTCCCCACAAACTTCCCTGTAAAACGAATAGCAGTGTAAACGGTACGCTCACTCACACGACGTTCATGCACACACAATCACACAGGATACATCAAACACCAATATTTATTTTATTATTATTCCCCAAGTTCGTGTAATAAGACTACGAGAAGCTGGATGTTCCTTTGCGATACTGCAGAAAGAGTTGACAGGAATGTAGCCAATGTACGTGAGTGCTGTCAGCAGTGTTGACGAGAATGTCCGGTCGCAAGAAGAACGGGCTCCAGACGGACACGTGGCACCACGGAGAGGTAAGACCATCGTGTTCGTTGTGTGACTCTGGCGCATCTGCAGCAGCAATTTGAGTAGCAGTTGGCTCCATAGTGACACAACGATCTGCTACAAGTCGATTACTTCGAGAACAGCTCCGAGCCAGACGTCTTGTAGCGTGCATTTCACTGACTCTAAACCACCGCCATCTGCGACTTCAGTGATGCCACGAGAGAGCTCAGTGGAGGCCAGGGTGGGAATTGGTTGTGTTTTCTGATAACAGACATTTCTGCCCCGATGCCACCAACGGCCGAGTTCAGTTGAGGGCCTGCAACCAACCTGTCTTCGTACTCCACACTCTGGACCTACGTAGGAAGTTATGGTCTGGAGAGCAATTTAATACAACAGGAGCAGTCTCACGGTTATCCCACGCAACCTAACTGCAAATTTATACGCCAGTCTGGTGATTCCACCTGCTGTGCTGCCATTCATGTACAGCATTCCAGGGGGTGTTTTCCAACAGGATAACGCTCGCTCACGTACCACTGTTTATAACCCAGCTTGCTGTACACAATGTCGATACGTTGCCTTGGCCTGGTCGATCAAGAGATCTGTCCTCAATCGAGCAAATATATGACATCATCGCACGACAACTCCAGCGTCATTCACAATCAGCATTAACCGACCATGTATTGACCGACCAAGTGCAACAGGCATGGAACTCGATCCCACAAACTGACATCCGGCACCTGTACAACGCAGTGCATGCTCGCTCACGTGCTTGCATCGAACATTTTGGCGATTACACCGGTAATTAATGTATCAGCATTTCAAATTTACAGTGACTTATCTCGCGCTTACATTAGCCCGTAATCTTGCAATCCTAATCACTTAAATTTGTTATCTAGAGAAATTTATTCCTAAATTTCAATACACTACATTAATTACTGTTTGTGTTGCGATTGTTTTCTCCGTCAGCGTATCTACTGCCAGACTTCTTGCTTGGCGTAATGGCAATAAATTATATAAAAAACTTTCCACCTGAATCAGTCCATCTATCATTGAAAACAGAACCAAAATCCCTACTGTACTTCCTGAGATTAGCGTTCACATACAGACGATAAAATGCAGCGAGGGGCTTCAGTAAATGAATTGAATAATGTTTTGTTTTTTGTTGAGTTCGTCTGAACTGTTGTTTCTATAGGACATTCCATACTGAAAATAATAGTTATTTGCATAAATCAGAGAGTGAAATGTCAGATCACTTAATGGGGCATGTAGGTTAGAAATAGCGAACCATTTGTATGAATATCCAGAGGTCAGATGGAAAACCAGTTCTAAGCGAAGAATGGAAACAGAAAGGTGGAGGCAGTACATCCAGGGTCTATAAAAGGGCGATGTACTGGAGGGCAATATTGTGAAAATGGAAGAGGACGTAAATGAAGATGAAATGGAAGATATGATACTGCGTGACGAGTTTGACAGAGCACTAAAAGACCTAAGTCGAAACAAGGCCCCAGAAGCAGACAACATTCCATTAGAACTACTGATAGCCATGGGAGAGCCAGCGCTGACAAAAATCTACCATCTGGAGAGCAAGATGTATGAGGTAGGCTTCAAGAAGAATATAATAGTTCCAGTCGCAAAGAAAGCAGGTGTTGACAGGTATGAAAAATACCGAACTATCAGTTTAATAAGTCACAGTTACAAAACACTAACACGAATTACTTACAAAAGAATGGAAAAACTGGTAGAAGCCGACCTCGGGGAAGATCAGCTTGGATTCCGTAGTTGGAACGCATGAGGCGAAACTGACCCTACTGTAGGGAAGCAGCCTACTCACGCCTTATAAAATTCACATCAGTCTTTCCATTGTGTGCCAGCCTAGTCCGCTGTAACTAGCTCTGACGTCATAAATGTCGTGCAGTACTTAAAAAATCAAGTAAATAACCTGAAACGTTTCTAGCATGTCAGGAGTAATACTAAATCAATATGTGTTGAATATCAGTTCAATAACTTTAACCATTTTCGAAATTTGGACATTTTTCTGTAAAAATCATTGGCGCAACAGAAAAGAGCTAGAAACTTAAAAAATTATATTTAGATTTCTTTTGCATAATAATTTAGTAGAAATAGTATTCTGGATCTCAAAAATTAAAATTTTAGTTGAAATTCATGATTTTCTGGTTTTTGTCTTAGAAATTAAGGAAGCAAGATAGATTAAGTAGGCGAAGAAATAAAGCTAGGATGTTTAAATTTAAGTAGAAGGGAGATCCGCTATAATCATAAAGATGTGAGAAGTTTCAACTGAATGACTATAAAACTATAGCGATAGCGTATCTCCAAAGGACAAGTTCAGAGCTCGTCTACTGCGTGTAGTGTAATTAAATTAATTCTCTCGCCCAAATATTTGACTTTGCCACGTCAGACTTTTATTATGATTCCTTACCTGTGTGCTGATTGCACATTTAAAAGAGCTTCATCGGCCATCAGCAAAGGAAGCAATGATTTATTCGATAACTTAAAGTGGTGCATTACTAGCCCAGCGGCTAGTCAGGAGAGCAGATTTGATCAGGCGTTCCCTTACCGTCCGCACCGTCCTTCTTCCTTCTCGCACAGCGTTCTTACATATAAAACGCTGCACGAGAAGGAAGAAGGGCCCAGTTCTCTCCAGACACTGATTAGCGCACCACCTGTGCCGGGAGTCGCGTCGCATCGGTATCGTTGATATAAACAGACTCGGATGCAGTAATAAGTTACTCGGGATACGCGTAACCATGAAATCGTTTTCGAGTGAAGTGTTAATTTTGGGATGACGTTAATGATCTATCTTTAGTTTGCGTATGTCGAATTTTCACGTGCCGCTGCAGGATAGAATTCTACCATTATTAGCACGGCATTTGATGAACATTATCATCAAATTATGGCGAGCATTCACTTAAACATTTAATTTGAACAGTTATAGTTGCATCAGCGCATTAGACTCTGAACTGCTTTGGTAGTTGGATTGTGTGGATTCTTTTTGGTCTGTGACTTTCAGAATATAGTGAACATTTTAGAGAGAATGGTTTTTGATTATGAATCCCAGACAATCTCCTAATTCCCCAGAGCTATAAGCTGTAGCTCTAAATGTATTTCGCAGTTGAAGTGGGCACTAGGAATTCTAATAACAGGCTTCACGTTTTGCTAATCACTTTCTGGTTGCCCATATTGTAATTAGAGAGCCAGTGTTGAGAACGGCAAACAACAGCATTAAATAAATAATAGGAACATATTCTATTATTCCACCCACCGCCCCACCCTACAACTTATCTTAGAAAATATATTAAGGAAAGTCAAACCTACTTTTATAGCATTTGTAGACTTCGAGAAAGTTTTTGACAATGTTGACTGGAATACTCTCTTTCATATTCTGAAGGTGTCAGGGGTCAAATACAAGGAGCGAAAGGCTATTTACAATTTGTACAGAAACCAGACGGCAAGAGTCGAGGGCATGAAGGGGGAGCAGTAGTTGGGAAGGGTGTAAGACAGGGCTGTAGCCTATCCACGATGTTGTTCAATCTGTATATTGAGCAAGCAGTAAAGGAAACAAAAGAAAAATTTGGAGTAGGAATTAAAATCCACGGAGAAAAAATTAAAACTTTGAGGTTCGCCGATGACAATGTAATTCTACCAGAGACAGCAAGGGACCTGGAAGAGCAGTTGATCGGAATGGACAGTGTCTTGAAAGGAGGATATAATACACTCCTGGAAATTGAAATAAGAACACCGTGAATTCATTGTCCCAGGAAGGGGAAACTTTATTGACACATTCCTGGGGTCAGATACATCACATGATCACACTGACAGAACCACAGGCACATAGACATAGGCAACAGAGCATGCACAATGTCGGCACTAGTACAGTGTATATCCACCTTTCGCAGCAATGCAGGCTGCTATTCTGCCATGGAGACGATCGTAGAGATGCTGGATGTAGTCCTGTGGAACGGCTTGCCATGCCATTTCCACCTGACGCCTCAGTTGGACCAGCGTTCGTGCTGGACGTGCAGACCGCGTGAGACGACGCTTCATCCAGTCCCAAACATGCTCAATGGGGGACAGATCCGGAGATCTTGCTGGCCAGGGTAGTTGACTTACACCTTCTAGAGCACGTTGGGTGGCACGGGATACATGCGGACGTGCATTGTCCTGTTGGAACAGCAAGTTCCCTTGCCGGTCTAGGAATGGTAGAACGATTGGTTCGATGACGGTTTGGATGTACCGTGCACTATTCAGTGTCCCCTCGACGATCACCAGTGGTGTACGGCCAGTGTAGGAGAACGCTCCCCACACCATGATGCAGGGTGTTGGCCCTGTGTGCCTCGGTCGTATGCAGTCCTGATTGTGGCGCTCACCTGCACGGCGCCAAACACGCATACGACCATCATTGGCACCAAGGCAGAAGCGACTCTCATCGCTGAAGACGACACGTCTCAATTCGTCCCTCCATTCACGCCTGTCGCGACACCACTGGAGGCGGGCTGCACGATGTTGGGGCGTGAGCGGAAGACGGCCTAACGGTGTGCGGGACCGTAGCCCAGCTTCATGGAGACGGTTGCGAATGGTCCTCGCCCAGGAGCAATAGTGTCCCTAATTTGCTGGGAAGTGGCGGTGCGGTCCCCTACGGCACTGCGTAGGATCCTACGGTCTTGGCGTGCATCCGTGCGTCGCTGCGGTCCGGTCCCAGGTCGACGGGCACGTGCACCTTCCGCCGACCACTGGCGACAACATCGATGTACTGTGGAGACCTCACGCCCCACGTGTTGAGCAATTCGGCGGTACGTCCACCCGGCCTCCCGCATGTCCACTATACGCCCTCGCTCAAAGTCCGTCAACTGCACATACGGTTCACGTCCACGCTGTCGCGGCATGCTACCAGTGTTAAAGACTGCGATGGAGCTCCGTATGCCACGGCAAACTGGCTGACACTGACGGCGGCGGTGCACAAATGCTGCGCAGCTAGCGCCATTCGACGGCCAACACCGCGGTTCCTGGTGTGTCCGCTGTGCCGTGCGTGTGATCATGGCTTGTACAGCCCTCTCGCAGTGTCCGGAGCAAGTATGGTGGGTCTGACACACCGGTGTCAATGTGTTGTTTTTTCCATTTCCAGGAGTGTATGAACGTTAACAAAAGCAAAACGAGGAAAATGGAATGTAGTCGAATTAAATCAGGTGATGCTGAAGGAATTCGATTAGGAAATGAGACACTTAAAGTAGTAGATGAGTTTTGCTATTTGGGGAGCAAAATAACTGATGATGACCGAAGTAGAGAGGATATAAAATGGAGACTGGCAACGGCAAGGAAAGCGTTTCTGAAGAAGAGAAATTTGTTAACATCGAGTATAGATTTATCAGGAAGCCTTTTCTGAAAGAATTTGTATGGAGTGTATCCACATATGGAAGTGAAACATGGACGATAAATGGTTTAGACACGAAGAGAAAAGAGGCTTTCGAAATGTGTGCTACAGAAGACCGCTGAAAATTGATGGATAGATCACGCAATTAATGAAAAGGTACTGAATAGAATTGTGGAGAAGAGGAATTTGTGGCACAACTTGACTAGAAGAAGGGATTGGTTGGTACGACATGTTCTGAGGCATCATGGGATCACGAATGTAGAATTGGAGGGCAACGTGGAGGGTAAAAATCGTAGAGGGAGACCAAGAGATGAGTTCACTAAGCAGATTCAGAAGGATGTAGGTTGCAGTAGGTACTTCAAGATGAAGAATGAAGAAGCTTGTACAGGATACGGTAGCATGGAGACTGCATCAAGCCAGTCTCTGGACTGAAGACCACAACAACAACACAGTTTGTTTTTCATAGGCTGAACGTGATTGAATCTCTTTTATAATTCATTTCTGAAGCTATGAAAAGCCTCATCCATACCACAGACTAGAGCACGAACTGCAATGCAGCTGGGTTGGATAATCTAGACAACACCGTGATTTGTCTGAGCACGTTGGCAGTAAATGAGAACTACACGTACGAGCAGTGGGCGTTAGTTCCGAATCCATAATGACCAGAGTGCACAGCTCGGAACAGCGGAGCCAAATCGAGTCGCAAATGCTGCCGTCACGAGTGACGTGTGTCAACGTCAGGCGGCGGCTGATACGTCAGCCTGGAAACGGAAACAAAGCTGGCTCGCGCAACACCCGACTGCGAGTGAATTTCAGGGCCGTTAACCCCGCAGGGAACAAAAGGGAACCCGCATGCTGGAAATGCAAGAACGAGAGGATGATGTTCCGAATTGCAGAAAATGGAAGCTGCTAAACGAACAGTAAGGCAGTCTTTTGTATTTAAATATGCGCATTCAGTATAGGAGGGGGATGCAGATTTGTAGTAGTCGTTGAGGTAGAGGGTGACGCAGTGAATCGAGCGATTTGGCATCAGCGCTTATCTTGGTTTGGCTGGAGTGAGGAGGACGATGTTATCACCATGTTGTATACAACTTTAACCATAGTTATAATGGAGCACTGGAGAGGAGCAAAACGTACTTATGCTGCAAACGGAGTTTATAAAAACGGCAACAGTTACGTGATCGCTCATCGTGAATTTTGAAGAGAGTTCAAGATTGATCGTAATAAGGCTGATGTTGTTCCATCGGCTCATGCCATCAAGACCTGGGTACGAAACTTTGGGAAAACAATGCATACACATGAGAAGACAGCAGCAGTGAGAGATACGGATGAGGAAACCGACCGGTTAAAACCAATAGCGGTATTTTAGTTCTGGATAACCAGCATTTTTCACTACTTGTTTGCTCTCGGTTTAATAAGTGTTCCTTTTTATTTTTTTACTAATAACCCAGTAATAAAATCGAAATATCGATTAGCCATAGCAGCAGTGCTGAAATTTTCCTTTTCCAAATAAACTTTTTTTTTTAAAAAAGAAGTAGTTTTTACTCATAAATTTTGGACTGGTTTGAAATATTGCAATATTATAGAAGTTAGGAAAAGCGATCAGTACTATTTTAATAACAACGCCGACAGAAACTGGCAACAAACACATGGCATAAGAACTAGTACAGCATTGCTGAGACCGTAACAGCAGAGTTTCAAAATACACTTCAGTTGTAAGGTTCTTTTTATTTAAAACACGACACAATTAAACGCCAATAAGAAGGCAGTATAGGCAGCGGCGCTCAGAAGTCCCCAGGGGGCTCGGTCTGCCCTTGAAATCTTAACATTCGCTTAGGCGAGACAAGAAGTCGGCCCAACTATAACACAACCAAGAGACAGTCAGGGACTCACCGATAAGACGACTTGCTAACCACCGACCAGTATACGAGAATTACAAAGCCAAAACGTTGTAGACGTAGCTACCCACAACCAAAAATACATTAAGCTGTTAAAAACTACACACCATGTGTAGCGACAACACGTGAGGGAAGGACACTGCCGGAATTTACGTCAGCGACCAGGGCAGGTAACCGGAACACTAACGGCGACAAGACACAAAATTCCGCACGTGATCTTCTATTTCAAACCGACAAATATAATTAATTCCACCACACGGCTGCTAAATCTTCACCAACTCGAACACTCGTTGCTCCCAGAGGTACCGGCAGGCCGGCCGCAGTGGCCGAGCGGTTCTAGGCGCTACAGTCTGGAACCGCGCGACCGCTACGGTCGCAGGTTCGAATCCTGCCTCGGGCATGGATGTGTGTGATACCCTCAGGTTAGTTAGGTTTAAGTAACTGATGACCTCAGGAGTTACGTCCCATAGTGCTCACAGCCATTTGATACCGGCAGCAGCGAACCACCAACCGAGGGGACAAAGCTAACAGATAGGGCTTCGGTAATAAAATCACCACTCAACTTTCATGTCCTGGGTCGGTGAGCCACGAACGTCGTAGCACTCGGAACAACCCCCACACGCTCCAACACTCTGTAGAGACTGCCAGCGGGCCCGGCCGACTGCGCCTCGGGGAGACTTGCTTGCTGATCCGCTCCAACCGACCGACTGGCGGCACACCGCCAAGCCGGAACTATAAGCACCAGACCAAAGATGATATACGGTGCAAACATCGATACACACCGCTGTTGCCACACGTAGAAAGAGGAAGAACCGTGGCATAACCGCAATAACTGCGAGAAACCAAACGCAGAGTAACAGCCAAGTTTTAAAGCAACGCATAAGCCAGGGTCAGCACGGTTCAGGGTACACAATATATAAAAGGGCAGTGCATTGGCGAAGCTGTGATTTG
Source organism: Schistocerca cancellata (assembly GCF_023864275.1). Taxonomy (NCBI): domain Eukaryota; kingdom Metazoa; phylum Arthropoda; class Insecta; order Orthoptera; family Acrididae; genus Schistocerca; species Schistocerca cancellata. Next base: position 191,374,448 of record NC_064633.1, read on the forward strand.
TACGCAGATGATTCATTTAAAATATTCTCGCCGTGATTATTGCTGCACGATGGGAATTAATAGGCAATGAACGCGGCATTGTAGGTGAAGCTAGGTGTATGGGAAATTCCATTTTGGAAATCGTTAGGGAATTTAGTATTTCGACATTCACAGTGTCAAGAGTGTGCCGAGAATACCAGATTTCAGGCATTGCCTCTCACCACGGACAACGTAGTGGCTAGCGGTCTTCACTTAACGACCGAGAGCAACGACGTTTGTGTAGAGATGTCAGTGTTAACAGACAAGTAACACTGCATGAATTAACACTAGAAATCAATGTGGGACGTACTACAAATGTATCCGTTAGGACAGTGTGGCGAAATCTGGAAGCGTTCGAGTGTGGCGCAAATTCCACAAAGCCATGGCTCTAAGCACTATGGGACTTAACATCTGAGTTCATCAGTCCCCTAGACTTAGAGCTACTTAAACCTAACTAACCTAAGGACATCACACACATCCACGCCCGAGGCAGGATTCGAACCTGCGACCGTAGCAGCAGCGCGGTTCCGGACTGATGCGCCTAGAACCGCTCGGCCACAACAGCCGGCCACAAAGCCATGGAACCAAGGCACTGTCAAGCTGGTGTCGGCTCCATAACGCTGTGGACTGTGCTTACTTGGAATGGCCTGGGTCCTCTTGTCCAGATGAACCCATCATTTACTGTAAAATGTTATGTTCGGTTACTTGGAGACCATTTGAAGCCATTCATGGATAATGCGCTGGCAGATCAATAGATGATGCCATCAACCAGGCCCTGCACATAGTTAACACCACAAAACAGAAATACGCCATGGCAATAATGATTGACATTGCCGGAGCATTTGATAATCTTTGGTGGCCAGCACTGTTTCAGAGGCTAAGACATCTGGAGGTACCGCAATCACTGTACAACAGTTTTCTGGACTACTGTAAAGACCGAGTAGTCGAATGGCAGATGGACAGCCGGAAAGTAATTAAAAGAATTACCAAAGGCTGTTCTCAAGGGTCGATCTGCGGCCCCATCTTCTGGGACATAACAATCGAGCCCCTCCTACAACTTCTGGATGGGGATGACAGGTCAGACGGAATTGTCGCCTACACAGATGACCTATTAGTTGTAGTCACTGCAAACAACAGAGCCCAGTTAGAAGAGAAAGCCAGTGGATTACTATAAACAATTACTCAGTGGTGTCACAACAACAAACTCAGGACAGCCGAAAACAAAACAACATACACTTTACTGAAAGGATCACTCCAAAGGAATCCTTCGGTTAAAATTGGGGACACAAACATCAAACGAGCACGCATTACGCGCTATCTTGCGGTACACATAGATGAAAAATTGAATTTCCACGAACACATAAGGGTAACAACAGACAAAGCAGAAAAAATACTCCACAAACTGGTGAGGCTAAATTCAAAACAGTACAGACTACCTCTACCAGTCATACGTACATACCACTGTGCGCTCTTCGAATCAGTACTCAGCTTTGTAGCTAGCACGTGGGCACATAGACTGAACGTGGTCACCAACAAAGCATCCGCCAGACGAGGGCAGAGAAGTGTCCTACTTAGGCTATCTGGAGCCTTCGGTACCACATCAGTGGATGCACTGTGTGTGGTGCTCGGAATATGCCCCATAGATATCACGATCAAATACAGAGCTGCAAGGTACTGGTTAAAGGTGGGGAGACTAGATAAGGTACACACAATAACCGGTGTGCCCATAGAGACGATACGTCACCTTAAAAGTTGGCGTTTGGATACATGGCAAGGTGAGTGGGATGTAAGTGATAAGGGACGTAGACTGCACGACTTCCTCCCTGACATAAGGGAGCGGTTGAGAATGAGACATATCGATCCCAGCCGCGGTATACTACATTTCTTAACCGGGCACGGACCTTATCCCACGCACTTAAACCGCGTGAGTCTGAGGCAGACACCTACATGCACATGTGGGGAAGAAGGTTCCCCAGAACACACCGTCTTTTTCTGCGGGCAATACGCGAACAATAGACATACACTACACTTAGATTACACAGATACAGACATAGATATATACACAGCAATAAGAGACGAAGAATAATGGGCACAATTAAACGCACTGACAAACAGTATTTCAAAAACAACACATGAAGAGTATATGCGGACACGACATCACAGACATGCCTATGTGCAGCGTAACAGAAATCTCCAGAGGATGGACAGCGATACCCACAGTGACAGCGAAAATAGTGACAATGAGGAGGAACAGGAGGAGGAAGCTGAGATGTGAATGTAAATAAGCAAATTGCTGGCAATCTAGCCAAGAAAACACCAAATGCTGTACTTGGATGCGCACCTAATGTAGTTAATACATAGGATTAGTAACAAATAGGATAAGAAAACATTATTTCTCTACTAATAACCATTTGTGTGTGTCTGTGTGACTGGCGGTCAACGGCTCGATGAAACCATTCCGAGGTATTCACCGTCAGTCACACTCGGTGATGGTACTAACAAATCTCTCATCTATCCTATCTTCTTTTTATATTCTTCTTAACAACAACAAAATTTTATTTATATTTCAACCTCAAATTATTGTTATTTTGAATCATTCTTTGTAAATGTTGTAGATAAAACAAAAGGAAAGAAAACTGTAAAAAGATGAAAAACGAAAATTGTAAGATGTACGACCTGTTTTAAACATCAGGTAACAGGTCTATAATTTGGCAATAAATAAATAAATAATGCGCTGTGTCACCAGGCTACAATTGTTCGTGATTGGTTTGAAGGACATTCTGGACAATTCGAGCGAATGATCTGGTGGGCCACCCAGGTCGCCCTACATTAATTCCATCTAACGTGTATTGGCCTTAATCGAGATATCAGTTCGTGCACGAGATCCTGCACCGTCAACACTTTCTCAATTACGGACGCCTATAGAAACAGCATGGCTCAGTATTTCTGCAGCAGACTTCCAGTGACTCGTTTGAGTCCATACCACGTCTAATTGCTGCGCTGCGCCGGACAAAAGGCGGTCCGACACGTTATTAAAAGGAGTGCCACGACTTTTATCGTCGCTGTGTATTTATCGTTTCGTCGTAATAAGGCGGGTGGGAACTGAATGTGACCATTGTATGCAAAACAGAGTCTGATGGAGAGCGACAAAGGCTGGAAATACTACATTTATGACTGCAGTCGGCCTTTATTTGATATTTTACGGGAAATAGCTTAATTCGCAACGCCATTGTGGAAACCCAGACGCGCCCATTGTGGAAACACAGAGGTGCCCTCGGTCCCCGGGTAAGTGGCGTGCTAACAGGCGAGATCCGCGAAATCGGCTCGCGTGCCGACTATCCCTGCAGTGCGCGCCCTAGACACGCCTCCCCGAGCAGCCGAGTAAAAAGAAAGGACACGCGGCAGCGCGGCGGCGACATAAAGGGTGACAAACGGCGTTGACAGCGGCCGCGCGCGATATTCTAATGTGGGGCCGGGCCAGGCATTTGCATCTGCTGAAAAATTCCCGCCGTGCCTCGCACACTGTTTAAGCCGTCAGCACGCGAGCGCGAGTTACGAGACCACCAGATACGGCGCCGACGGAAAATTAGGCCCTGTTTTCACCTTTTCCTCTCCACTGGCTTGCCTACGCCAGGCGTAAGGACTCACGCCCGAGCAATTCATCACAAAAACAGGCTGATAAATGCACCATAAAGCTCTCTCTGCACTCACATAATATAAACATCTGGTGTCTGACATTAAGTGAGAAAATGAGGCAGTTGTTTCGCAAATTTGTAATGTTGCTGTACACTTACGACAGATTTAGCCTGTATATTCGGTCTAGACAGGAATGTCCACAAAACTGTAACTGATGAGAATTGATCGCAACGATATTCTCATTATAGATACATAAATGCGCTATCGTTCCTATCTTGTACAGGATTTGCATTTCTGTGATTTGCTTGGAACATTACGTACACTATCGGAAGAACAGTGTCCAGACACGCCTTTATGATACGGAATTGACCACTATACGTCATGAGAGGCGGACTCGCCCCACGGTGGGACAACTCACTTCAAAACATAGACAGCATAACAAAAAGAAAAAGAAGGTGTGCTTCCTGACTTTAGTCCCATGAAAAACTTTAAACTGCACTGGTGCATCCTTTCCCAAAGTTGCGGTTTCATTCCAGTCAAAAATCGATATGTTACACGCCATGGCCGTTAACGGCAAACAGTGAATGTAAAAGCACATAGTTCCCAGATTTAGTTTGTGTGGTCTTTTTTATATATGACAGCTGTCCACCTAATTCTCAGGATAAAATAAGACGGGTAGCATTCCAGAAGGTAAGTTCATCGCGTTTTTAACCGGAATAATGACGCGTAGCCGGCCTCTGTGACGTAGCGGTTCTAGGCGCTTTAGTCTGGAACCGCGCGACCGCTACGGTCGCAGCTTCTAATCATGCCTCGGGCATGGATATGTGTGATGTCCTTAGGCTAGTTGGGTTTAAGTAGTTCTAAGTTCTAGGGGACTGATAACCTCAGATGTTAAGTCCCATAGTGCTCAGGGCCATTTGGACCATTTTTAATGACGCATATCGACTGAACACAAACTATTATCGTTGGCTACAAAATTTCCTCTGCGTGGCTCCACTTTTATAAATTGCTCTCCTACTACCTTGATAGTATAGTTAACGAGATAAAATTTATTTGCGTACACACGCAATGACGAAGAAAAATGGCAGCCCCAAGGAGTTGTGCAACATTAACGAAAGTTGGTAGCGTGTTTCTACATGTGAAAGATGATACTTATGTGATCAAAAGTAACAAAAGTATCAGAACACCCCCAAATTAGGTGCAGTGTGATGCCACCTACTGCCAGGTACTCCATATCAGCGACCTCAGCAGTCTTTAGACATCGTGAGAGAGCAGAACAGAGAGCTCCGCGGAACTCACGGACTTCGAACGTGGTCAGGTGATAGGGCGTCTCTTGTGTCATACGTCTGTACGCGAGATTTCCACACTCCTAAACATCCCTGGGTCCACTGTTCCCGATGTGATAGTAAAGTGGAAACGTGAAGGGACACGTACAGCACAAAAGTGTTAAGACCGCCGACAGTTGCCAGCGAGAGTGGCCGTGCGGTTCTAGGCGCTACAGTCTGGAACCGAGCGACCGCTACGCTCGCAGGTTCGAATCCTGTCTCGGGCATGGATGTGTGTGATGTCCTTAGGTTAGTTATGTTTAATTAGTTCTAAGTTCTAGGCGACTGATGACCTCAGAAGTTAAGTCGCATAGTGCTCGGAGCCATTTGAACCGCCGACAGTTGAAGAGCGTCGTAATGCGTAATAGGCAGACATCTATCCAGACCATCACACAGGAATTGCAAACTGCATCAGCGTCCACTTCAAGTACGAGGTGCATTCAAGTTCTAAGGCCTCCGATGTTTTTTCTCCGGACTGGAAAGAGATAGAAACATGCGCATTGTTTTAAAATGAGGCCGCGTTCGTTGTCAATACGTCCCAGAGATGGCAACATCGTACGGCAGATGGAATTTTACCGCCAGCGGCGGGAATGAGAAATGTTTTAAATACATAAAATGGCGACGTTTTCCTTACTTGAACAGCGTGCAATCATTCGTTTTCTGAATTTGCGTGGTGTGAAACCAATTGAAATTCATCGACAGTTGAAGGAGACATGTGGTGATGGAGTTACGGATGTGTCGAAAGTGCGTTCATGGGTACGACACTTTAATGAAGGCAGAACATCGTGTGACAACAAACCGAAACAACCTCGATCTCGCACAAGCCGGTCTGACGACATGATCGAGAAAGTGGAGAATTGTTTTGGGGGATCGCCGAATGACTGTTGAACAGATCGCCTCCAGAGTTGGCATTTCTGTGGCTTCTGTGCACACAATCCTGCATGACGACCTGAAAGCGAAAAGTGTCATCCAGGTGGGTGCCACGAATGCTGACAGATGACCACACGGCTGCCCGTGTGGCATGTTGCCAAGCAATGTTGACGCGCAACGACAGCATGAATGGGACCTTCTTTTCGTCGGTTGTGACAATGGATGAGACGTGGATGCCATTTTTCAATACAGAAACAAAGCGCCACTTAGCTCAATGGAAGCACACAGATTCACCGCCACCAAAAAAATTTCGGGTAACCGCCAGTGCTGAAAAAATGATGGTGTCCATGTTCTGGGACAGCGAGGGCGTAATCCTTACCCATTGCGTTCCAAAGGGCACTACGGTAACAGGTGCATCCTACGAAAATGTTTTGAAGAACAAATTCCTTCCTGCACTGCAACAAAAACGTCCAGGAAGGGCTGCGCGTGTGCTGTTTCACCAAGAGAACGCACCCGCTCATCGAGCTAACGTTACGCAACAGTTTCTTCGTGATAACAACTTTGAAGTGATTCCTCATGCTCCCTACTCACCTGACCTGGCTCCTAGCGACTTTTGGCTTTTTCCAACAATGAAAGACACTCTCCGTGGCCGCACATTCACCAGCCGTGCTGCTATTGCCTCAGTGATTTTCCAGTGGTCAAAACAGACTCCTAAAGAAGCCTTCGCCGCTGCCATGGAATCATGGCGTCAGCGTTGTGAAAAATGTGTACGTCTGCAGGGCGATTACGTCGAGAAGTAACGCCAGTTTCATCGATTTCGGGTGAGTGTTTAATTAGAAAAAAAAATCGGAGGCCTTAGAACTTGAATGCACCTCGTACTATGACAGGCGGGATTTCAAGGCCTAGCGGCTGCTCATAACCACACATCACGCCAGTAAATGCCAGCCGACACCTCGATTGGTGTAAGGAGGGTAAACACTGGACGACTGCACAATGGGAAAACGTCGTATGGAGTGGCGAATCACGGTACACAATGTAGCGATCCGATGGCAGGGTGTAGGTATAGCGAATGCCCGGTGAACGTCATCTGCCAGCATGTGTACTGCCAAGAGTAAAATTCGGAGGCGTTGGTGTTATGGTGTGGTCGTGTATTTCGTGGAGGAGGCTTGCACCCCTTGTTCTTTTGCGTGAAACTATCACAGAGCAGGCCTACATTGATGCTTTCAGAACCTCCTTACTTCCCATTGTTGTAATTCGTGGATGGCGATTGCATCTTTCAACACGATCGAGCACTTGTTCACGGCCTGTGGCGGAGTGGTTACACGACAATAACATTCCTGTCATGGACTGGCCTACACAGAGTCCTGACCTGAATCCTATAGAACACGTCTAGGATGTTTTGGAGCGGCGACTTCGTGCCAGGCGTCACCGACCGATATCGATACCTCTCCTCAGTGCAGCACTCCGTGAAGAACGGGCTGCCATTCCCCAAGAAACCTTCCAGAACCTGAAAGAACGTATGCCTGTGACAGTGGAAGCTGTCATCAAGGCAAAGGGTACGCCAACACCACACTGAATTCCAGCATTACCGATGTAAGTCATTTTCAGCCAGGTGGCCGGATACTTGTGATCGCATAGTGTATCTATTTCGCACCAGTCGCATATGAGTGGCGGAAGTAGCGACACTGTGAGGATGCAAATCAGGGTTGCTTTAAACAGACTCTGTAACCATTTTCAGCGTCAGTTACCTTGGACTTGGTGAGTTGATGTTAGTCAAGAATGCCTTTAAGGCGATAAAGACGACATATTCAGCATCCCTCTTTGTTTGAACGAGGTTGTGTAATAAGGCTACAACAAGCTTAATGTTCCTTCAGCGATATTGCGGAAAGAGTTGGCAGGAATCTATCCACTGTACGTTACTGCTGGCAGCGATAGTCACGACAATGTACGGTCGCAAAGTAAGACCGGGCTTCGGACGGCACTCGGCACTACGGAGAGGGAAGATCATCGTGCTCACCGTATGTCTCTGGATGGGTTGGTTAGGAGGAGGCCAGCTCAGTTCCTGCAGCCATCCTGTCTTCGTAATAGACACAATGGACCTACACCTGGAGTTTTCATCTGGGATGGGGTTTCGTATGACAGCAGGAGCACTCTCGTATTTATCCCATGCACCCATAACCCGAATTTGTTCCTCAGTCCGATGATTCGACCTGTTGAGCTGCCATTCAAGAACAACATTCAATGAGGTGTTTTCCAAGAGGATAACACTCGCCTACAAATTGCTGTTGTAACCCAACATGCTCTACAGAATGTCGACACGTTGCCTTGGTCTGCTCGATCACGAGATCTGTCTCCAATCGAGACCACATGGGACATCATCGGACGTCAACTCCAGTGTCATCCACAAACAGCATTAACCATCCCTTTACTAACCGAGCAAGTGCATAAGGCATGAAACTCCAGCCCACAACCTAACAACCGACATCAGTGCAACACAGCGTATGCTTCTTTGCATGCTTACATTCAACTCTCTGGCGGTTATATCTGTTAGTAATGTACCAGCATTTTGCATTTGCAATGGCTTATCTCACGCTTACATTAACCTGTGATCACGCAGTGTTAAATACACTACTAGCCACTAAAATTGCTACACCAAGAAGAAATGCAGATGATAAACGGGTATTCATTCGACAAATATATTATACTAGAACTGATATGTGATTACATTTTCACGGAATTTGGGTGCCTAGATCCTGAGAAATCAGTACGCAGAACAACCACCTTTGGCCGTAATAACGGCCTTGGTACGCCTGGGCATTGAGTCAAACAAAGCTTGGATGGCGTGTACAGATACAGCTGCCCATGCAGCTTCAACACGATACCGCAGTTCAACATGAGTAGTGACTGGCGTATTGTAACGAGCCAGTTGCTCGGCCACCATTGACCAGACGTTTTCAGTTTGTGATAGATCTGAAGAATTGCTGGCCAAGGCAGTAGTCGATCATTTTCTGTAACCAGAAAGGCCCGTACACGACCTGCAACATGCGGTCGTGCATTGTGCTGCTGAAATGTAGGGTTTCGCAGGGATCCAATGAAGGGTAGAGGCACGGGTCGTAACACATCTGAAATGTAACGTCCACCGTTCAAAGTGCCGTCAATGCGAACGACAGGTGACAAAGACGTGTAACCAGTGGCACTCCATACAATCACGCCGGGTTATACGCCAGTATGGCGATGACGAATACACGCTTCCAATGTGCGTCCACCGCGATGTGGCCACACACGGATGCGACCATCATGATGCTGTAAACGGAACCTGAATTCATCCGAAAAAGTGACGTCTTGCCATTCGTGCACCCAGGTTCGTCGTTGAGTACACCATCGCAGGCGCTTCTGTCTGTGATGCAAGGGTAACCGCAGCCATGGTCTCCGAGCTGATAGTCCATGCGGCTGCAAACGTCGTCGAACTGTTCGTGCAGGTGGTTGTTGTCTTGCATAAGACCCCATCTGTTGACTCAGGGATCGAGACGTGGCTATACGATCCGTTACAGCCATGCGGATAAGATGCCTGTCATCTCGACTGCTAGTGATACGAGGCCGTTGGGATCCAGCACGGCGTTCCGTATTACCTTCCTGAACCCACCGACTCCATATTCTGCTAACAGTCATTGGATCTCGACCAACGCGAGCAGCAATGTCGCGATACGATAAACCGCAATCGCGATAGGCTACAATCCGACCTTTATCAAAGTCGGAAACGTGTACGCATTTCTCCTCCTTACACGAGGCATCACAACAACGTTTCACCAGGCATCGCTAGTCTACTGCTGTTTGTGTAGGAGAAATCGATTGGAAACTTTCCTCATGTCAGCACGTTGTAGATGTCGCCACCGTACGCCAACCTTGTGTCAATGTCCAGAAAAGCTAATCATTTGCATGTCACAGCATCTTCTTCCTGTCGGTTAAGTTTCCCATCTGTAGCATGTCATCTTCGTGGTGTAGCAATTACCTGAAGAAATTTATTCTGGAAATTTCATTTCTCTACATTAATTACTTTATGGTGTTGCAGTTTTTTTTTTTTTTTTTTTTTTTTGTCAGTGAATTGAATTTTTCAAATATCATTTGTATGGTCTGTTCAGTATACAGGGTGAGTCACTAACTATTGCCACAAACAATAACTCCGAAAGTATTTTAGTATCTGAAACGTTTGTGGGACAAATGTTGCATGGGACAACGGGGGCCATAATACGACGTTGGTTTTTTTTGTTGCTAAGTGGGGTCGCTTCAGAGATATGAAGGTCAACTTTAAATGGTTCAAATGGCTCTGAGCACTATGGGACTCAACATCTTAGGTCATAAGTCCCCTAGAACTTAGAACTACTTAAACCTAACTACTTAAACCTAACTAACCCATGCCCGAGGCAGGATTCGAACCTGCGACCGTAGCAGTCCCGCGGTTCCGGACTGCAGCGCCAGAACCGCTAGACCACCGCGGCCGGCGAAGCTAAACTTTATTTTTTTTTAATGTCATGCTATAGTTTGGTACCTATTTTCTGATAGTGGCTATCGAGACGAATCCAGTGATACGTAACAGTAAGGCCTTTGAAGTTTAACGAAGGTCAAAAAGGTGGCATATACGTCCATTTACAGAAGGTGTTCGAAGTGGTGACCATTGCTATCATTGCAGTGCTGCAATTTCTTATCATGGATTGAGTGGTATTCCTTATCACTTTAGAACTTACCGAAGAACATGCTCTGACAATTCTCTCTCATATATCGTGCAAATAGTAAACATTCGCCGAATAAGGCGTATTGACATGTAAACACCATTCGAAAGTTCCACAGTACACGGTCAGATTGCTATCGTCGAATCAAGTGAATCTGAATGATGTATTCCTTCCAAGAACAAGTCGAAATGCTTCTCATTTACGGAGAAGCCAACGATACTTAGTGAGAACTAGAGTCCTATACGCTGAAAGATGTCCTCAACGCACTCACCCTACATGCCGTAAATTTAAATATTTGTATGATAAATTGAGAACAAGTGGATCTTTAACGCATTGGAAACATATCCGGCAAGCGGAAGTTACTAACGATGAAAGGGAAATCGGTACTCTTGCAACTGTGTTCGAGATCCTTGTGTTAGTTCGTGTCAAATCACAAGGGAATCCGGCATGAGCCAGAGTAGTGTTGTTCGTGTTCTGCATCGCCATAAATATCATCTTTACCATATCAGTCTCCACCTAAAAATAACTGGTATGGATTTAATGCGTCGCATTGAATTCTGGCGATGGGGTCAACTTCGTTTTAGAGGGGCGACACATTTATTAACTTAATTTTATTGACTGATGTGGCAACATTCGTAAACCATGGAAATGTTAATATGCATAACATGCATTATTGACCAGCTGAAAATCCATGTTGGCTGCAGCAAGTTGCTCACCAAAAACCGTTGACAGTGAATGTATGTGAAATGCCTGGGCTAGCAGGACAGAGAGGATTCGGTTGAGGAAAGAGGCCAAAATAAGTTGCTGTCAGTTGCACTCAACATACAGCCTTTATTTATCAACACACAATATTACAACAAGGATGCAAATCGCTCAAAACTTTAATCGACCTCGTTTGATTAACTTTACATCGGCTGAAGGCCACACTCAAAATCCAAGACACAAGGCGTAAAGAAGAAATTGAAATACAAGATTCTTCTGGAGGTTTCACCCAAAAATATTTTTGAAATCTTCAATCTAAACAGGCTGAAGGCCTTAGTAATTTAATTGTAATGGAAGTTGGCTGGAGGCCGCATATTAAGCAATAAGAAGAGTTTCAATCAAAAGGCAGAAGGCCTTATCTTAAAACATTTCATGCAAAATTAGGCTGAAGGACCCACACAAAAGCATAACAGTCTTATGCCTTAAGGGCAAGACAAGAACATTAATTTAAGAGATATTTAAAATTCGGCTGAAGGTCGCACATCAGCAAATAATTTAACGGCTTAAGCTATAGAAAGAAGGGTTTCAGTTTTAAAAGTCAGAAGGCAATATCTTCGAACATTCCATGTAAAATTCGGTTGAAGGCCCCTATGAAGAATGCATTAAGGGCAAGACAAGAACATTAATTTAAGAGATATTGATTCTCGACTGAAGGCCACTCATCAACCAAATAACTAAAACCCAAACAGGGAAATTACTATGTAACACACAAGGAACTGCGCTCAGAAATTTCCAAGGGTCAGCCTGAAGTATTAACGCTAACGCCCGTTTAGGTGAGACAGCCAGCCTGTCCAACGACTTCTTAATCTGAAGGCAACCCAACCGATAGACAGCGGCAAAACGCCACGAGTAATGAGTATAATGGGCAGGGGCGCTGTGAATATAGTGCGGGATAATAAGTTGGGAATGTGGGTCTCACGAGAGGCGTGTCAGTGATAAGTCCCTGCAGTCGCACTATCCTCTGTCCTCGGTGGCTCAGATGGATAGAGCGTCTGCCATGTAAGCAGGAGATCCCGGGTTCGAGTCCCGGTCGAGATACACGTTTTCAATTGTCCCCGTTGACGTATACCAAAGCCTGTTTGCAACTAGGGGTATTTATTTCATTGTAATTTCATTCTAACGAGATGCATGGTCACCGATGGTATCTGTTCTTTCGCATATCCCCGAAAGAACAGGTACCATCATATACAGGATGAGTCACCTAACATTACCGCTGGATATATTTCGTAAACCACATCAAATACTGACGAATCGATTCCACAGACCGAACGTGAGGAGAGGGGCTAGTGTAATTGGTTAATACAAACCATAAAAAATTGCACGGAAATATGTTTTTTAACACAAACCTACGTTTTTTTTTTAAATGGAACCCCGTTAGTTTTGTAAGCACATCTGAACATATAAACAAATACGTAATCATTGCCGTTTGTTGCATTGTAAAATGTTAATTACATCCGGAGATATTGTAACCTAAAGTTGACGCTTGAGTACCACTCCTCCGCTGTTCGATCGTGTGTATCGGAGAGCACCGAATTACGTAGGGATTCCAAAGGGAACGGTGATGGACCTTAGGTAGAGAAGAGACTGGAACAGCACATTACGTCCACATGCTAACACATTTTTATTGGTCTTTTTCACTGACGCACATGTACATTACCGTGAGGGGTGAGGTACACGTTCGACGGGCGTTTCATAGGACGTGGAGGACGCATAAATTGGCCAGCCCGTTCTCCTGATCTTACACCTCTGGACTTCTTTCTGTGGGGTACGTTAAAGGAGAATGTGTACCGTGATGTGCCTACAACCCCAGAGGATATGAAACAACGTATTGTGGCAGACTGCGGCGACATTACACCAGATGTACTGCGGCGTGTACGACATTCATTACGCCAGAGATTGCAATTGTTTGCATCAAATGATGGTCACCACATTGAACATCTATTGGCCTGACATGTCGGGACACACTCTATTCCACTCCGTAATTGAAAACGGAAACCACGTGTGTACGTGCTCCTCACCCCTCATGGTAATGTACATGTGCGTCAGTGAAAAAGACCAATAAAAATGTGTTAGCATGTGGACGTAATGTGCTGTTCCAGTCTCTTCTCTACCTAAGGTCCATCACCGTTCCCTTTGGAATCCCTACGTAATTCGGTGTTCTCCGATACACACGATCGAACAGCGGAGGAGTGGTACTCAAGCGTCAACTTTAGGTTACAATATCTCCGGATGTAATTAACATTTTACAATGCAACAAACGGCACTGATTACGTATTTGTTTATATGTTCAGATGTGCTAACAAAACTAACGGGGTTCCATTTTAAAAAAACGTAGGTTTGTGTTAAAAAACATACTTCCGTGCATTTTTTATGGTTTGTTTTAACCAATTACACTAGCCCCTCTCCTCACGTTCGGTCTGTGGAGTCGATTCGTCAGTATTTGATGTGGTTTACGAAATATATCCAGCGGTAACGTTAGGTGACTCACCCTTTATATAATGTATTTTTATCAAAAGTACATACTGCCCCAGTTGTTTCATTTCGGAACCACTCCTAAAAGCAGCTCTACAAACTCAAATTTACGTTACAATAACTTTAGAAATAATCAGTTTCACTGCCAACGATCTGAAATCAGTATTATCACTAAAAACATTTACAATCTTCTACAATAAGGTAGCACAATCTCGACATCATCTGTTGTTCTGAACGCTGTAAGTGACTGCTACAATACACTATATTCATAGAAGTACCTAAGAGTGCCACTACACGTATCTTTCTTGCAAATAGTAAAATGGTGGTGTGAGGGAGAAACCACTGGCGCTTAAAGGGCGAAGGGGGAAACACGATAAGGTTCTTTTTTATTCCCGCAGCCTGACGAACTGAATGATGACTAACGTTTTCTTGAAGCCTTAGAGGTGTTCTGAGGTAAGGGTCGTGACGATTCTGTTTGAAGAAAAAGAGTACATAACGTGATACGCACATGTGATTGATTGATTAATTAATTATTTTACATCTAACATATAATTTTTATTGAAAGTAGGCCACTACTTTTGATTGATTGTTGTCAAGATGTTTTTAAAATTAGATGTTCCGTGGTTGGGGAGAAGATTTATGTTGCGCTTGTTGAATAGCTGGGCAAAAGAAGCATTTGTTCAATTTCTTATGGGTATTTATACTATTCTCTCAGTAGCCGTATGTCGCTTGCATTTCTGGCAACACCAACGCTGAAGTACAAACACTGCAAAGAATATGTGGTGTCACCGCCAGACACCACACTTGCTAGGTGGTAGCCTTTAAATCGGCCGCGGTCCGTTAGTATACGTCGGACCCGCGTGTCGCCACTATCAGTGATTGCAGACCGAGCGCCGCCACACGGCAGGTCTAGAGAGACTTCCTAGCACTCGCCCCAGTTGTACAGCCGACTTTGCTAGCGATGGTCCACTGACAAAATACGCTCTCATTTGCCGAGACGATAGTTCGCATAGCCTTCAGCTACGTCATTTGCTACGACCTAGCAAGGTGCCATTACCAGTTACTATTGATGCTGTAAAACATGTACCGTCAAGAGCGATGTTCAGCATTTGTGGATTAAAGTTAAGTATTCCACAGCTACGTCCTTTTTTGCTAGTGTAATTTCCTTGACCTGTTCCAGACCTCACGCCAGCCTGCGTGAGCTAAAACGCGTGCCTTTCGGCTTCCTCTCATACAGGGTTGGCTCTCTTGCCAATCCACAACAGAATATATCTACATCTTTACAAATTAATGGCTCCATACGCTGATAAACGAAAAATTACTACGCAATACATCACCTAATATGGAGCATGGGCCCCAAAACACATAATAGAAATAAAATAAAAGATCGTAACAATCGCGATTGATTGCGGTTTCATTTTCCCCTTTGTGCTCTATATTTCCTGCGCTCAAGCTACATCGTTCATCACACATCTACTCCGTCATTGCATCTCATCTGGTGTTTGTTAACCGATGTGTCAGCTTAAACGCGTTACTAATAGTGTATAAATGCTTCGGCGTTGATCGTGAGTCGGACGGAAATGTTAAGAAAAGCAAATAAACTCGTCGCCGATGAAAGCGGAAGGCGTACAAAAAGGTGTTGTGGAAATGAGGACACACCCGGGCGGCCAGGCGGCAGGAATTCGGCGCGGCATTCGCGGGCCGCCGGTCGCCGGCGGCCGCTTTTCACGGCGCCGCTTGATGGATTGGCGCCGCCCTGCGACGACAAAAGGCAGTCGGCCGGCCCGGCAGACGCGATTAATCGCGCGCTCGTAGTTTCCTTAATGAGCTCTGGGCGCCGATCTGCCTGCGATAAGGCAGCCACCAGCTGCGCGGGTGTGCGTGGGAGTAAGTGTTCTCCAGGTGACAGCCGGCGCCATATACAACGTGCAGGCACGCTCCGGTGGCTTAACAGCTCCGAAAGTCGTACCAGTCAGTAGCAAAGTGCTGTTTTCCGTAGCAGCAGCGTTGAGATTTCCTTTCGACCACCTGTGCGGTACATTCCGTTAGAACTACTGACGGCCTTGGGAGAGCCAGTCCTGACAAAACTCTACCATCTGGTGAGCAAGATGTATGAGACAGGCGAAATACCCTCAGACTTCAAGAAGAATATAATAATTCCAATCCCAAAGAAAGCAGGTGTTGACAGATGTGAAAATTACAGAACCGTCAGTTTAATAAGTCACAGCTGCAAAATACTAACGCGAATTCTTTACAGACGAATGGAAAAACTGATAGAAGCCGACTTCGGGGAAGATCAGTTTGGATTCCGTAGATATGTTGGAACACGTGAGGCAATACTGACCTTACGACTTATCTTAGAAGAAATATTAAGGAAAGGCTAGCCTACGTTTCTAGCATTTCTAGACTTGGAGGAAGCTTTTGACAATGTTGATTGGAATACTCTCTTTCAAATTCTGAAGGTGGCAGGGGTAAAATACAGGGAGCGAAAGGCTGTTTACAATTTGCACAGAAATCAGATGTCAATTATAAGAGAAGATGGTTATGAAAAGGAAGCAGTGGTTGGGAAGGGAGTGAGACAGGGTTGTAGCCTCTCCCCGATGTTATTCAATCTGTATATTGTGCAAGCAGTAAAGGAAACAAAAGAAAAATTCGGAGTAGGTATTAAAATCCATGGAGAAGAAATAAAAACTTTGAGGTTCGCCGATGTCATTGTAATTCTAACAGAGACAGCAAAGGACTTGGAAGAGCAGTTGAACGGCATGGACAGTGTCGTGAAAGGAGGGTATAAGATGAACATCAACGAAAGCAAGACGAGTATAATGGAGTATAGTCGAATTAAGTCGAGTGATGCTGAGGGAATTAGATTAGGAAATGAGACACTTAAAGTAGTAAAGGAGTTTTGCTATTTGGGGAGCGAAATAACTGATGATGGTCGAAATAGAGAGGATATAAAATGTAGACTGGCAAGAAAAGCGTTTCTAAAGAAGTAAAATTTGTTAACATCGAGCATAGATTTAAATGTCAGGAAGTCTTTTCTGAAAGTATTTGTATGGAGTGTAGCCATGTATGGAAGTGAAACGTGGACGATAAATAGTTTACACAAGAAGAGAATAGAAGCTTTCGAAATGTGGTGCTACAGAAGAGTGCTGAAGATTGGATGGGTAGATCACATAACTAATGAGGAGGTATTGAATATAATTGGGGAGAAGAGGAGCTTGTGGCACAACTTGACTAGAAGAAGGGATCGGTTGGTAGGACATGACCTGAGGCATCAAGGCATCACTAATTTAGTATTGGAGGGCAGCGTGGAGGGTAAAAATCGTAGAGGGAGACCAAGAGATGAATACACTAAGCAGATTCAGAAGGATGTAGTCTGCAGTAGGTACTGGGAGATGAAGAAGCTTGCACAGGATAGAGTAGCATGGAGAGCTGCATCAAACCAGTCTCAGGACTGAAGACCACAACAACAACAACCTATATGGAGGCAACCGAGTGGGTTCGTGCAGTGGTACGACACTGCGTGGCTGCTCTCCCTGCTGTTGTAGGAAGCACCCACACCTGAAGCAGCCTTTTGTAAAGAGCTCGTCACAGTCGTCAAGTGAGAAAAGATTAACACCTAATGTAAAGTTAACTTTCTGTTTAGACTCGACTGCGGAGACATCGTCTTCGAACTTACTTGAAGAGGCGCTATAATAAATTTCGAGATTGGGGAAAACACAGTAAGCCATACTAAGAAACACAACGTATACTGATGGAGACGAGTTGGTGCAAGTGATCACGGAGATGTGAATTCTAAGACGCTAAAGTGAAACTTGGAATCGTTTGTAAAGTGGAAACTCTGCTCACGTGTTGCCCTAAGCCCAAGGAATCCAGCAGACAACGACTGTTGACGAGGGCGCTATAAGGGTGGATCCAGCAGCGGAAACAAATATGAACAGTTTAGATGCACCCTAATAAACGATCGTTAACAGCACAGAATCTGTACCACTAATGTACTGTTAATAGTTGGGTAACTGGTTAAGCCTTCTTCTTTCTCTTTTTTTAAATGTAATATTTTAGGGGTACAGAATAACTGAAGTAGCAGCATTTCTCTAGAATTAGCATTTTTCTTCTACATATTTGTAAATGCCAGAAACAAATAATTAATACATGCATTTGTTACTATCCACAAAAATGTGACTGCATACCCTGTATTAGCTTTCTAGATAACAGACTTTAATATGAAGAGCAAATAAATACGTACATAAATAACCAAGTGTTGGTAGTAACGAATCAAACGCGTCGACTTGTAAAGTGTCGAGAGGTCTCAGAACTCGAACCACATTAAGCCGTCGAAAACCCTAAAAAGATATCCATGTAGTTGGAGAAATGAATGAGATTTTAAAGATTAGAAAGTACATTTCCCATTTCTTTTATTTTTATTTTATCACTCTTGTAATATTAATTGAGTTCCAATCTTTGAGTCAGAGGGCTACAAATACTTAAAGGTAAAACCGACAAACACGTTGTAAAAACTATTCCTCATCTTGGCACGGGATTTATAGTCAACAAGGAAATTCTAGATTCCATCATACACTTTAGCTCACCAAATAGCCGAGTATCTACTATTTCTTTCCGAAGCATAAACAAAGTGTACAGCATTGTGAATGTTCATGCACCTACCAATCAGGCAAACAAGAGATATCCGGAAGGAACAGATGAATTTCGGGAAGACCTAGAAGACCTCTTATCCAAGATCCCAGACAAACATCCTGGTCGAAGATTTCAATGCGCATCTTGGCAAGGAGAGAAAATTCCAAGACATTGGTGGAAGTTACTCAGCCTATAAGAGAACCAACCGCAATGGAGAGAGACTCGTGTAATTGTATAAAGCTTTAAACCTTGTCATGAAATCAACAGCATTCAAACACCTGCCAAGAAAACAAAAATCTTGGTCATACCCAAATCCGAATTTTGGAGAATATCAAATTGATCACGTTGCCATCACAACGAGAGAGGAGGAACGCCAATCTGGATTCAGATCACTATCTTTCAAAGATTAAAATTAAGCTAAAATTCCAAGAAATCCCAGAGAAACACAGGAAAAGAAGATAGACAGGTTTGACATGAAAAGCTGCTGTCCAATCGAGAATTCACTCGTAAACTTGAATCCTTAGATCCAGAGTGCTGGGAAGAATTACAACAACCCTGATCAGAACAGCGAAGGAAACTGTTACGCTTCTGAAACCAAAGAAGCATGCTAGGTGCAACAGTGATTGTGAGGCAGCAGTGTAGCAAAGACAGCATGCGTGGCAGAGATGGAATGCCAAGAAAAATGCAGCTAACAAAACTAACTTCCTGAATGCTAGAAAACACTCTGCAAAGATAATACGGAGAGTGAAGCGTACATTTGAGAAAAGGCAGTTGGTACAAATTCCAGACGACAAGTACACGAAACTTCTCTAGAACTTTTAAGGCCAATCTTACCAAGTACAATCCTCCAAGCCTACACTTCAAAGCTCCAAACTGTAAGCTAGCTCACAATAAGTGCCAGATATTAGCGAATTACTTTACAGCTCTTGTGAATTGTGAACCTCCAAACTCCACATTTCCTTTTACCGACTACGTAGAAGTACACACAAATTCATCTCCACCCACGAAAGATGAAATCAAGCTAATTATTCACTCGCTTAAAAACAACAACGCACCAGGGGAAGATTCTATAATTGCTGAGCTTTGGAAGTATTCAGGGGCTAAGGCAGTAGACAGTCTAACAGAAATTATCAGCCAGATTTGGGAAACTGTGAGACTCCCACTTGGCTCGAATTCTGCTCTAATTCATCCTCTTCATAAGAAAGGCGACAGAACAGATGTAAATAACTATCGTGGTATCTCTCTCATATCAACGATTCTGTCGAAATCTCTGCAAACTAGGACAGAAGAACAGCTAGATCCACAGCTGGAAGAGTATCAAGGAGGTTTCAGGGAGGGGCGATCATGCGACGAACAGATAATGAACCTCAAATCCATCGTTTCGTTCCTGAAGCTCAGGAATAAAAATTTTGTTGTGACCTTCGTGGATTTCAAAAACGCATACGACTCGATTGATCGTAAACCCCTGATCAGAATTCTATACAACCTCAAAAGTGAAATTTAGAGGAGAAACATCAGAAGCTTTTGAAATAAAGACTGCACTTAGGCAAGGAGATTGGCTCTCACCTCTTCTCCTCAACTGTGCCCTCAAGAAGGTGATTGGTGAGAGGCGCAAAGAACTGGACAAGAAAGCAATTAAAAATGGTGTCAGCCTGGGTTACAAGAAACAAAATCTTGGAATCTATTGTCTCGCTTTTGCAGATGATCTTGCAGTTTTTTCTGATTCCAAGGAAACAGATGAGAGACAGATTAATAAGCTGAACGTACAAGCACAGAAGATTGGCCTCCAAAGTTCGTTTGAGAAAACCGAGTTTATAACGAACATAAACTCACCACCAAGGGAGCTTGTAGTGGGTCAAGGCAAAATTAAGCGAGTTGAAAAGTTTAAGTATTTCGGAGAATGGATAACAGCCACCTTATCAGAGAAAGAAGCCTTCATATCAGGCTTGAACAAAATGGAAATGGCATTCCATTTAATCAAAAACATCTACAACAAAAGATCAGTATCATTCATTGCAAAGTTAAGGCATTACTGCAGTGTTACCCGTCCGGACGTCTTGTACGCTTCTGAATGCCTAGTAATGAACAAAACAGACCTAGTCGAAAAACTAGAGTACAATGAAAGGAAGATTTTGAGAAAGATCTTAGGTCCCATCAAAGAGAATGGGGAATATAGAAGACGTCATAATCATGAACTGTATTCCCACATAGAGAAGATAACCGATACCATCCCGAAAAGAAGGATTATGTTTTATGGACATATGACCCGAATAAGCTCTGGAAGACTCACCAATCGTATGATCACCTACTTGCAGCAGAAGAAAACAAAATGGGCCTGGTTCACAAAGATGGAGTAAGATCTTGAAAGAATTGGAGATCACCCATGATGACATCATGGAGCGTGTCCCACTAAAAGGGAAGCTTATGGAGTGGAAGGGTTTCCAAGAAAAGCCAAAACTAAAAACAGGAAAGGCTTGGACCCAGGAGAGGAAGGAGCAACATAGAGAACGAATGCGGGAGCACTGGGCAAACTTCAGAACACATAAAGCAAGACAGTTGAAATAACGTGGTCCAAAGATGGCCTATGCGAAATGAATGAATGAAGTTGAGTTCCAGTACTGGCTGACTTTCTATCACAGCGACTCGAAGTAACCCCGAAAACTTTAGAACACAACTGTGCAGGCTATCAACGATTTTGTGTTGCACACACAAGTCTTCGATCAGAGAAAGTTGCGAAGTTGTAGGAACATGTTTCTTACTTAAACTTATGCAAGAATCCTTATCAAGGCTTGCCATTTATACAATAAACGCGCTTTAAAAATTTGAGATTGTTGTCATGACAAACAGGAATAGTAAGTGAGTCTTTTAGAAATTCAATTACCGTAATTCATCATTTGCATGAGAATGTACTGTGCACTATTTGGTTAGTAAAATAATGAGATTTTATGAGATTTACTGTAAGGATAACTCATGTACATACATTGAACTAGTGGAACAGTGTACCAGGAACATAAATTCAATGACATCATGTCCATTAAGACGAAAGATAACTTACTATTAGCAATAAATTGATCCTGTATGGCAAATAGTACCTCGGTAATAATAGAACAGACATTTAAAACATGGACAGGAAAAAGGAGTGTGACAATGACTCTTCTTAATCGTGTGGAATAGTTCGGAGAAATGACTACTACTAAATAATATGAAAGTATGTGAAACATGTTATTAAAGATTTACGAAACCTTTCCTTCCATCCTAACACAGCCCAACTAGACTACGAAATTAGCACTCGAACAACTATCACGACATTATAAACAGTTAAACAGCACTCAGCAATGTACACTCCTGGAAATGGAAAAAAGAACACATTGACACCGGTGTGTCAGACCCACCATACTTGCTCCGGACACTGCGAGAGGGCTGTACAAGCAATGATCACACGCACGGCACAGCGGACACACCAGGAACCGCGGTGTTGGCCGTCGAATGGCGCTAGCTACGCAGCATTTGTGCACCGCCGCCGTCAGTGTCAGCCAGTTTGCCGTGGCATACGGAGCTCCATCGCAGTCTTTAACACTGGTAGCATGCCGCGACAGCGTGGACGTGAACCGTATGTGCAGTTGACGGACTTTGAGCGAGGGCGTATAGTGGGCATGCGGGAGGCCGGGTGGACGTACCGCCGAATTGCTCAACACGTGGGGCGTGAGGTCTCCACAGTACATCGATGTTGTCGCCAGTGGTCGGCGGAAGGTGCACGTGCCCGTCGACCTGGGACCGGACCGCAGCGACGCACGGATGCACGCCAAGACCGTAGGATCCTACGCAGTGCCGTAGGGGACCGCACCGCCACTTCCCAGCAAATTAGGGACACTGTTGCTCCTGGGGTATCGGCGAGGACCATTCGCAACCGTCTCCATGAAGCTGGGCTACGGTCCCGCACACCGTTAGGCCGTCTTCCGCTCACGCCCCAACATCGTGCAGCCCGCCTCCAGTGGTGTCGCGACAGGCGTGAATGGAGGGACGAATGGAGACGTGTCGTCTTCAGCGATGAGAGTCGCTTCTGCCTTGGTGCCAATGATGGTCGTATGCGTGTTTGGCGCCGTGCAGGTGAGCGCCACAATCAGGACTGCATACGACCGAAGCACACAGGGCCAACACCCGGCATCATGGTGTGGGGAGCGATCTCCTACACTGGCAGTACACCACTGGTGATCGTCGAGGGGACACTGAATAGTGCACGGTACATCCAAACCGTCATCGAACCCATCGTTCTACCATTCCTAGACCGGCAAGGGAACTTGCTGTTCCAACAGGACAATGCACGTCCGCATGTATCCCGTGCCACCCAACGTGCTCTAGAAGGTGTAAGTCAACTACCCTGGCCAGCAAGATCTCCGGATCTGTCCCACATTGAGCATGTTTGGGACTGGATGAAGCGTCGTCTCACGCGGTCTGCACGTCCAGCACGAACGCTGGTCCAACTGAGGCGCCAGGTGGAAATGGCATGGCAAGCCGTTCCACAGGACTACATCCAGCATCTCTACGATCGTCTCCATGGGAGAATAGCAGCCTGCATTGCTGCGAAAGGTGGATATACACTGTACTAGTGCCGACATTGTGCATGCTCTGTTGCCTGTGTCTATGTGCCTGTGGTTCTGTCAGTGTGATCACGTGATGTATCTGACCCCGAAAGTTGTCAATAAAGTTTCCCCTTCCTGGGACAATGAATTCACGGTGTTCTTATTTCAATTTCCAGGAGTGTATATACTAGCTACTCAGGTCGGACCAAAGTTTACCAGGGTACACCATCTGCACATCTATCATTTCCTGAATGCCGTCAAAAAAGCAGTGTCCACTGACAATTGGTGCCCCCTCTTCTCCCCTCTAGCGGTTCTTGTCTCGCGTGTTATTGCCAACTTCGGCAGAAAAAGGTTTCTACAATGTCATATCCGTCTCTGGTCAATAAAAGATACCTTGCACCGTCCCGTCTGAAAATTGGCAAAAGTACTACAAGTCGTTATGTGAAAACTCAACTACTATGACCAGGTTGATATTACAGAAGAAATGGGCAACGTGCCTTCAACTCTAATAAATATTAGTCATTTCTCCGACTATATGGACGTCCTTCCACTTTAGAGCCTGGGGGAGCTTCATGTGGTTCGCGTTTCGAAATCTATCAGCATCTTAGCGTCCGAACCCAAATCAGATATAACCAGACACAGTTAATTTAACAAAATTGGCACTGTGTTAGAGAGAGGGTGCATTAATGGATCCTGTTGTGCTAGAAAGAGAATATACTGAACCTTGAGATGTTAAAGGATGAAATAAATGGGGTGATTGCTTTAATTTCTGACAGCATGGTTAGCGTTGCCTGCTTTCACCCGGAGCACGACGTAGTGGCGCCCGACCAGTAAGAATAGTGCTGTCTGTAAGTACACGAGATTACAACTTCCTATTCAAAATAATGAACAGGCAAATGTGACTAGCTGAAAGGCGACAATGGCCTATAGCAAAGCGCGTTTGTGTCGGCATCATAGCGTTAGTCCTAAGTCTCGGTTGAAGCTAAACAAGATGAACTAGGATACCTGCGCTCTTGTCTTTTATGACCTGATATTCATTGCTTTTTAGTGTGCTTCCGACACCAAAAAATACGGCCACTACCAATAACCAGGGGAGTTGGAACCAAGGAATACCTACTGTGACGTAAGGAACTGACAATGTCTTTTGCTAACATAGCTTCCGGGGGACACTTTCTGCCCCAGTTCCAATCGTCGAAAAGAGCTGCTCACTATCTCCCTGCGCGTCCAAGAGGCTGAAGAAATCTTCTTAAAACTTCAAGAACTTTTAACACTGGTTCCAATTTTTTTAAAAGAATATTAACTTCTCCCAAAATGACCGTAACCGCAATCAAACTTACGTCTTACGCTCTTAATTACTTTAGAAATCAGTCTCTTTTCTCTCGGAATTTTTATCAAGGAGATAAACTGCAACTGAAATTTAATGAAGCTCGAAATACATTGACGGGAAAAAAATCACAACACCAAGAAGAAGTTGTGTGGCATAAATGAAAGTTGGTAGGTGTGCTTTTATATCTGAGAGATGATGTCAATTAAAATTTCGCGCCAGTCGCAGCGCTAGTAACGCCATTATGAGTATTCAAATCAGGTTTGCTTTAAATACACGCTGTAACGGCCATAAGCTTTCGTTACCTTTGAGATCGGAAGTGATAAGTTGGTGTTAATCAAGACTACCTTCAAGGTGACAAACGCGACAACTATCAAATGTACAGTCCGGCTTTAGAAGTCGCTTAACACTGAAAATGCTGTATTCTCTTTTCTCTGTGAGGTACTAGATGGGCTAAACAAAAGGTTTAGAACGCTTGGTATATTTTTTGATTTAACTGAGGCATTTGATTGTGTTGATAACAAAATATTGCTCCAGAAGTTGGAGCATTACGGAAAACGGGGAGTAGCTCACAATTGGTTCACCTCTTACTTTAGCAACAGGCAGCAAAAGCCATTATTCACAATGTTGAGAATGGCTGTGATGTTGGGTTTGAGTGTGGTATGGTCAAGTGGGCGGTGCCACAGGGATCAGTGTTGGGGCCACTACTATTCCTTATGTATATAAACGATATGCCACGTAGTTTTATGGGTAAATGTAAAATATTTCTGTTTGCTGATGACACTAGCTTGGTAGTAAAGGATGTGTGCAACATTGGCTCGGTTTCGAATAGTGCAGTGCATGACCTAAGTTCATGATATGCAGAAAATAAACTATCTTTAAATCACAGTAACACTCAGTTTTTACAGTTTCTAACACACAATTCAACAAAACCTGACGTTTTAATTTCACAGAACTGGCATATGATTAGTGAAACTGAACAGTTCACATTTCTAGGTGTTCAGATAGATAGTAAGCTGTCGTGGAAAGCCCACGTTCAGGTTCTTTTGCAAAGAGTTAATACTTTTACTATTTTAATATTCGAACGGTATCTGAAGTGAGTGATCGTTCGACACGAAAGTTAGTCTACTTTGCTTATTTTCATTCGCTTATGTCGTACGGTATTATATTTTGGGGTAACTCTTCTCATTGTAAAAGGATATTTTTGGCTCAGAAAGGGGCGGTTCGGGAAATAAGTGGTGTATGTTCACGAAACTCTTGTCGACCTCTGTTCACGAGTCTGGGTATTTTGACATTGGCCACTCAATATATATATTCCTTACTGTCATTTCTTGTTAACAATATTAGCTTATTCCCAAGAATAAGTAGCTTTCACTCGGTTACTACTCGGCAGAAAAACCTGCATTTGGATAGGACTTCTGTAACTATTGTACAGAAAGGTATGCATTATACTGCTGGATCCATTTTCAATAAGCTCCCACTCGAATTCAAAAATCTTAGCAGTAATCCATGCGCTTTCAAGTCGAAACTGAAGAGTTTCCTCATGGGTCACTCCTATTCTGTCGAGGAGTTCCTTGAAAAATTAAGCCGATTCTTATTGTATTGTTGATTGCGTTTACTTAAACTTACGGACTGACTTTTTTCGGGTTCATAAACATTTATTTTTATCTGTTATTACTTTTATGTTGTAATTTCATGTACTGACACTTTGCATGACCTTGGAGATTTGCCCCTCGATTTGGTCCTACGGAACTTGACATGTAAATAAGTAAATAAAGAAACTGGACGTTCCTTCTGCGATACTGCAGAAATGTTGCCAATGTACCTGGCAGCGGCGCTCAAGAGAATGTGTGGTCGCAAGAAGGCAGGACTCCGGACGGCACGTGGCACTACCGAGAGGGAAGACCATCGTCTGCTCTGCTGCATCGTACTGCATCTGCACAGTAATTCGAGCAGCAGTTGGCACCTCAGTGACACAACAAACTGTCACATATCGGTTACTTCAAGGACAGTTACAAGCTAGAGGCCCTCTAGTGTGCACTCCACTGGTCCCTCTAGCGGTCGTGTTCTGGACTCCCGGGCACGGGGTCCCGGGTTCGATTTCCGGCGGGGTCAGGGATTTTCACCTGCCTCGAGATGACTGGGTGTTTGTGTTGTCCTTACAATTTCATCGTCATTCATGAAAATGGCGATATTGGACTGAGCAAAGGTTGGAGGGGTCAGGGATTTTCACATGCCTCGAGATGACTGGGTGTTTGTGTTGTCCTTATAATTTCATCGTCATTCATGAAAATGTCGATATTGGACTGAGCAAAGGTTGGGAATTTGTACGGGCGCTGATAACCGCTCAGTTGAGCGCCCCACAATCGAAACATCATCATCATCATTATCCCCTGGTCCCGAACAACCGCCATTTGCGACTGCACTGGTGTCGAGCGAGAGCTCATTGGACGGCATGGTGGATATCTGTTGTGTTCTCTGATTAAAGCTCGGTGTCAGAGTAATGATTGTGTGTTGGTTAGAAGGAGGCCATCTGTTGACGGCCTGCAAACATCCAGTCTGCATGCTAGATACACAGAACCTACGCATGGAGTTACGCGCTGGGATGCCGTTTCGTCTGACAGAAGAATCACTCTTGTGACTATCCCACGCACAAGGACTGCATATTTGTACGGCAGTATGGTGATTCAACCTGTTGTGCTGCAATTCATGAACAACATTCCAAGGAGTGTTTTCCAACAGGATAATGCTCGCCCACATACCACTGTTCTAATGCAACATGGTCTACAGTGTGTCGACATGTTGCCTTGGCCAGCTCGATCCCTAGATCTGTCTAAAATAGAGCACATAGGTGACATTATCGGACGACAACTCCAGCGTCATCCACAAACGGCGTTAATCATCCCTGTATTGACCAACCGTGTGCAAAAGGCATGGAGCTCCATCCCACAAACCGACACCCGGAACCTTTGCAGCACAATGAATGCACATTTGTATGCTTGCGTTTAACATCTTGACCCTTACACGGGTTATCAATGTGGTAGCATTTCACGTTTGCAGTGGCATATCTCGCGGCTACATTAACCTTGCAGTGCTACTCGCTTAAACTTATTACCTAAACAAATAGATTCCCGAAATTACATTACTCTACATTAATTTTTCCGTCAGTGTAAAACTGATAGTCGAAAGGTGAATTTATTCGTGGATTCCCCGTCTCCGGTAGCTGAATGGTCAGAGTGACGGATTGTCAGTCCTCTGGACCCGGGTTCGATTACCGGCTAGATCAGGGAATTTTCTCAGCCCAGGGACTGGGTGTTGTGCTTTTCCCATCATCATCCTATCATCCTCATCGACTGCAGGTCGCCGAAGTGGCGTCAAATTGAAAGACCGACACCCGGTGAACGGTCTGCCCGACGGAATGCCCTAACCATACGATAAAATAAATAAATAAACTCGTGGATTGTTAATTATAAAACGGTCAAGAATCTGTAATTAGGTTGACTGTTAATTATGCAATGTCTCCCTGTCTATTTGAGGTCTTTCATGGACGCACGTCGATGAACACGTCTTAGCAGGTGGCGACGAGAAAGTTGTGGTGCAGAGGGGGGGGGGGGAGGGTTTAGTGTTAGAATTGTGCCCGTATTCGGAGGACGGCAGTTCAAATTTCTGTCCTCTTATCCACATTCACGTTTTTGTTCGTTCCCCTAAATTACTGTCCGCAGCTCGTGGTCGTGCGGTAGCGTTCTTGCTTCCCGCGCCCGGGTTCCCGGGTTCGATTCCCGGCGGGGTGAGGGATTTTCTCTGCCTCGTGATGACTGGGTGTTGTGTGATGTCCTTAGGTTGATTAGGTTTAAGTAGTTCTAAGTTCTAGGGGACTGATGACCATAGATGTTAAGACCCATAGTGCTCAGAGCCATTTGAACCATTTGTACCTAAATTACTGGCAAATATCAAGATGACTCTCTTGAAAAGGGAAGACTGTGCTTCATCTCTAATGATCTTGTAGCCGATGGGACATTAAGCCCTTAAGCTTTCTTCTTTCCATTGTATATTGACATAGTCGATTTACACATTGCGGCTTTTTCTCAGGTGGGGTGTGTGCAGTGTGTACTCGTAGGTTGATATTGGCATCCAAATCATCTGTACAAAATCTAAATATTGACGTCTGCATAATGTGATGTTGAGCGTTCAAAATTTGCAGATCTAATTCACCTATTCTCCGGGTGTTTCAGTTGCGTCAGTCGGAAGCCCAGACTCCGTAAAGTTATAATCAAAGTGGGAATGCCTCCACCCACTCCTGTCACGAATCTTTCTCGACAGTTGAAAATCTATGTCATTTTTGCAAGAAATTGACATTTGTTTGTAAACTGCAAGATGGGACGAAACAGAATCACAGCAGCAGCATTATTTCATTGGCTTGAGTACAGCTGATCCTCAGTCATCAGCTGCCAGGAGATGAGGTCTGCAATCACCTGTATTATAAAACGGCTAACCAGGGGACAAGGGGTTGCCTGCGGGTTGCCTGTAACGGCATCTAGGGGAAACAAAAATTTAATTTTCAATATTTCATACAGTTACTGACCTAATTTAAAAAAAGTTAAAGTGCTTTCACAGTCTATCCATTAAAAACTATTGTGTTAAATGTTTAATGAAATGAGTGAAGTATTATAGTTGGAAACAGTGTATACATCGTGGCGCAGCCTAACTCACTGCTCGCAATTTACCCAGGCTAAATTCATCCAGTATTTAATAATGAGTGCACTTAGCGACTTCCAACAGGTTTTAAAAGTAATTTTAAACTTTTTCGAAACTTTTCTTACAGACAGCCACTACATGATAATGAAAGGACAAAAATTGATCGCTTGTTACATTTTCGCTGTTCATGCAGTAAAATTTTAGCATCAGACGTGATATTTTAATTTATTACTTCTTTACTAAGAACTCTGTTCGCAATAAATTTTGTAAACAGTATCCACATATGCCATTTACACTGAGGTCAGAAACGTCATGGGATAGAGATAAGAACATATACACATGGCGCTAACATCGCATACACAAGGTATAAAAGGGCAGTGCATTGGTGGAGCTGCCATTTGTACTCAGATGATTTATGTGAAAAAGTTTCCGACGTGATTATGGCCGCACGACGGGAATTAGCAGCCTTCGAACGCGGAATGGTGGTTGGAGCTAGACGCTTGGGACATTCCATTTCAGAAATAGTTCAGAAATTGAGTGTTCCGAGATCCACAGTGTGAAGAGTGTGCCGAGAATACCAAATTTCAGGCCCTACCCCTCAATATGAACAGCGCAGCGGCCGATGGCCTTCATCTAGCGACCGATAGCAGCGGCATTTAAGTAGAGTTGTCAGTACTAACAGACAAGCGACACTGCGTGAAATAACCGCGGAAATGAGTGTGGTACATACGACTAATGTATCCGTTAGGACAGTGCAGCGAAATTTGGCTTTAAGGGCTATGGCAGAAGACGACCGACGTGAGTGCCTTTGCTAACAGCACGACGCCACCGGCAACCTCTGTCCAGGGATTGTAACAATATCGGTTCCACCCTAGACAACCGTGGCCTAGTCAGATGTCTCCGGATTTCAGTTGATAAGAGTTGACAGTAGGGTTCGAGTGTGGCACAAAACCATGGATGCAAATTGTCAACAAGGCACTGTGCAAGCTGGTGATGGCTCCATAATGGTGTAAGCTGCGTTTACGTGGAATGGACTGGGTCCTCTGTTCCAACCGAACCGATCATCGACTGAAAATGGCTATGTTCGGCTACTTGGAGACCATTTGCACCCATTCATGGACTTAATGTTCCCAAACAACAATGTCGTATCATGTCACGTCATGTCATGCCACAGCTGTTCACAATTGGTTTGAAGAACATTTTAGAAAGTGAGAACGGATGCTGGCCACCCAGATTGCCTGAAATGAATCTCATCGAACGCTCATGGGACGTAATTTGGAGATTAGTTCTTGCACAAAATCCTGCACCGGTGACATTTTCGCAATTGTGGACGGCAATAGAGACAGCGTGGCTCAGTATTTCTGCAGACTTGTTGAGTTCATGCCATGTCGAGTTGCCGCACCACGCCGTGCAAAGGAGGTCCGACACTATATTAGGAGGTATCGCATGACTTGTCATCTCGGTGTAAAGGACCCGCAAAATTATATCATTTTACGACACATAGTTCAGGAAATATGACATCATAAACATTGAGATGCGTGGAAAACTAGCTTCTCCTAAAACGGTCTTATACATTGGCGTTCGATGCTTCAAGGAGTCTGGGAGGGGTGGGGGTTACTGGTTCATTCAATGAGTGAGTATCAGTATTCACCGCGTTAATCTCTAACTTCTATAAATTGCTTCTCTAATGAGAAACTCCAGAAAACTTATCACGAATTGCAGCGTTATACCTGGCTTCTACAAATCAATAATTTTCACCAGCGCGTAAGCTGTAATGACTGTCTGGGTCTGGAATGTAGTACACACATGAAAAAAAGTTTGGAATCACCTCCGTTCCGAGAGCTCCGGAACCTGTACAGAAAATTGGAATAGAGACAATATAAACATCAGTCAGCCCTCATGAAAACCACACATTGCATGTTGTACCACCATACAGTAAGACCTCCAGAGGTGATGGTCCAGATTCCTGTACACACTGGTACCTCTAATACCCAGTAGCACGTCCTCTTGCATTGATGCATGCCTGTATTCGTCGTGGCATACTATCCATAAGTTCATCGAGGCACTATTGGTCCAGACTGTCCCACTCCTCAATTGCGATTCGGCGTAGATCCCTCAGAGCGGTTGGTGGGTCACATCGTCCACAGACAGCCATTTTCAATCTATCCCACGCATGTTCTAAAGAGTTCATGTCTGGAGAACATGCTGGCTACTCTAGTCGAGTGATGTCGTTGTCCTGAAGGAAGCCATTCACAAGTGTGCACGACGGTGGCGCGAATTGTTGTCCATGAAGACAACTGCCTCGCCAATATGCTGCCGATATGGTTGCACTATCGGTCGGAAGATGACGTTCACGTATCGCACAGCCGTTACGGTTCCTTCCATGACCACCACGTCGGCCGCAAAAAATGCCACCCCAAAACAACAGGGAACCTCCACCTTGCTGCACTCGCTGGACAGTGTGTCTAAGGGCTTCAGCGTGACCGGGATGCCTCTAAACACGTCTCCGATGATTGTGTGGTTGAAGGCATATGCGATGCTCATCGGTGAAGAGAACGTAATGCCTATCCTGAGCGGTCCAATCGGCATGTTGTTGGGCCCTTCTGTACCGCGCTGAATGGTGTCATCGTTGCAAAGATAGACCTCGCCACGGAAGTCGGGAGTGAAGTTGGGCATCATGCAGCCTATTGCGCACATTTTGAGTCATAACACTACGTCCTGTGGTTGCACGAAAAGCATTTTTCAACATGGTGGCGTAGCTGTCAGGGTTCCTCAGAGCCATAATCTGTAGGCAGCGGTCATCCACTGCAGTAGTATCCCTTGGACGGCCTGAGCGAGGCATGTCACCGACAGTTCCTGTCTCCCTGTATCTCCTCCAGGTCTGAACAACATCGCTTTGGTTCACTCCGAGACACCTGGACACTTCCCTTGTTGAGAGCCCTTCCTGGCACAAAGTAACGATGCGGACCGTCTAGACAGGGTTGAACTACATACAACACGAGCCGTGTACCTCCTTCTGGTGGAATGACTGGAACTAATAGGCTGTCGGACCCCCTCCGTTTAATAGGCGCTGCTCGTGCACGGTTGTTTATGTCTTTGGGCAGGTATATCTCTGAAAAGTCACAGGGAATGGGTCTGTGATACAATATCCACAGTCAACGTCTGTATTCAGGAGATCTGGGAACCGGGGTCATGCAAAACTTTTTTTGATGTGTGTACAATAATTTACTGCATTGGTTTAGGTTCGTTTATCGTATTAACAGTAAATCAGATTCCCTTTATTTCGTCGTATCTCTCGTGTATACGGCTATCTTTCCTCTTAGAGAATACATTTCTTTGAGCGGCTCACAAAAAAAATATTATCTTTGCCTTTTTTGGTATTTCATTTAAGAACGTGTGCTTCGTGGGGTATTATCTTTGAGGACATAAAATAGCTTCATTTCTATAGGATATATCATTATTGCACAGGGAAAATTCAATGCAACATAATTTACTGTCGGCATAGCTACAAATGCACATGTATACTTTATAAAGCCTCTCATTTATTTTGCTTTTACAGCTGATGTTTCTAATTCACAGTAGAGTCAGAGATCTGCTGCGCTGATCAGAGAGATCTTTTTGCCATCAGCTGGTTGTCGCGTAAGCGTCCAATGCTGCTGCAGAGAAAATTGCGTCGTTCCCAGACAGAAAAAAGTCCTTTTGCGAAATATATGTTTCATATAATGTTGTATTGCACCAATAAAATCATTAATTCACGTAAAACCTCTTTAACATAACTTATTAAGACTTCTCACTTGTAAACAGACGCACAGGAGGTAAAGCACTGTAATGAAAACTTATTGTATAAATATCAAATCATTATGTACGTTACTAGAAATTCTATGGGGCTTTTGGAACACTTTAACCTTCATTTGACTTTCAAAGTCCTCACGTAATCATGAGCATCTTCAACTCATCACATGGCTGTCATGTGCACACACGGCATCACCAATGACCTTGAACCCTGCAGTCGTCACGTGAAGTCAATGATTTAGAATGCATGATGTCATCAGGATGATGGGTAAACTTAAGCAGTAAAATAGTGGATGGTGGTAAGTTTAATATTTGGTGATGTTCAATGGCAGTAAATTTAAAAATTAAAGAAGGCAGATAGTGTAAATCCA